>NW_025953277.1:0-113081 GCF_022496945.1 Annulohypoxylon maeteangense
TAACCCTAACCCTAACCCTAACCCTAACCCTAACCCTAACCCTAACCCTAACCCTAACCCTAACCCTAACCCTAACCCTAACCCTAACCCTGGGAATGACGATAATATATGTGGTTACAAATAACCCCGTTTAAGTCATCCCATGCCGTACATTATAAAGCTGCAGTGGGATCGCTGGCACTTTAGCTAGCCGGGCGGTTAAATCATCGATACTTTTTTCGAGGGATCGAATTAATAAACAAGTGCCCAGGTGTCGATAGTCCTTAAGTCGAGAAAATACTTGAACTCATATAGGAGACTTCACTTTAAAGCAAGTACTGAAAAGGCTACTTAAATTGATTAGGCTAGGTACCTAGGTATGGCTGGCTGGGTGGATGTCCGTTCGGTTCGCTAGACGGATTTATTCATAGCTACCTACGCGTTAGAAAAGATAATACATCCAGTTAGTTAGACATTTATGAACTCGGAAAGAAATCTCGTTCTAGTTAAAGGAAAGGACAACTTACAAGCAAGGTGTTACTCATAAACGGGATAGGTGTATTATCAGAATATAAATCTCTACCAACGGTTATTTATTCTAAAATCTATCACTACGATTAACGTGGAGAGAAATCCCTAATCTGTGAATTGAGCCTACAAGGATTTGTCTGCCCAGGTGATCATCATCCGAATCCAAACCCGAGTCCCTACGATACGTTGAAGGTTACGTATCTCCGTTGTGAATCAAAGCGACAAGTCTCTCTCTTATAGATTGATCTGTTTCTTGCTCGATACCATTATGACCCCTATTCAAAACTCTCTCGTGGACGATCCTTGCCACTTCAATCAGACTTAACCGCCCATCCCGCCCCAACGCCATGCCCCTATATACCAAATTTAAGAGGTCTTCATCTACGCCATGTGTTATAAGCTCATCATGATGCTCGTATAATGAGCGCCCGGGGGTTTTGAAAGTTTGGCCATCGACGGTCACTTCCACCTCTCGCAACTCTCCGTCGTCTTGTAATATAAGGAATGACATAATCTATGGTAAAGGTTAGTAAGCTACTAAAAGATTGTTCGAGCAGGATTTTAGTAGGCTGTTATAAATTACCCGGGATATTTCATTAAGGTTCATTTGTGAACCGTTGCGTTGGTGATAATCGCTATAAAAAGATCGTTAGTCGATGTCTGAAGTTGCTTGCTTGCTTCGATTCTTTTCGTTTTGTTTCATTCAATACTTACGAATTTGGGTCCACGACTCCTGCCTCACCAAAATCGATTAACTTCAAGATCGGGGTTGCGTTATGCTCGACACTTGCATCGGGAGCCATAGCACCGACAACAATATTGTGGCTACCTAAATCTTGGTGGGCCAGATCTCCTGGTTCTATCAAGCTCAGTTCGTCGATGCTGGCCGTTTTTGGATCTACACTCTGCCCGTTTACGGTAGCATTATAGTAGGCCATCTCTAAGCAGCCCCTCACCACTATGATGCCCGTATGTGATTAGCCTCAAATTATGTACCGAGTCTTATACGAAAAGTTCGACTTACAACACATGAAGAATCTCCATAGTAGGCGGTTTGGCATTGCTTCTCTGTATTGCTCTTTGTGCCTTTGTACGAGGGTTCTCAGTCCACCATTCTCCGCGTATTCCATGAAAATCCAGGTTCGCATTCGATGTGGTAAGATCCCGTCGGGCGTCTGGGCAAGCGGATCGTCAGGCAAGTCTAACGATTTTATTATATGTAAGCCGTTGCGAAGCCTCTGTTGTCAAATTTATTAATAATGATGTAAAGATTGTTTACATAGGAAGATCTACAAACCTTTAACCAGATCTTTTCTCTCATCATAGATAGGATTTCATCCGGTGTGTCTTCGTATTCATCACCATGACCTTCCTCATACGATTTATTGCCTCCCAAGTCGACATCTATCGGGGCAATTTTAACTGCTAATGTTCTTAATTCTCCATCGGCGGAACCGGAACGTTCGATCTTGTATACGATGCCGTTAGCTCCGGCACCCACTTCACCTTCCCATTTATAATGAGGAGCTCTGTCGAAGAAAGTCTTAATTCTTTCTGTAACCAGAGCCGGCCCTTCCTCTGAAAAATAACTTTTTTCTTCCGACATAATTAAACGTTGTGTCGAGTTAATGTACAAAAATACCTCGGTATCGTCACTTGAATTAAACCAATACACGGATCGGCCGCGAGAAGCTTTTCACCTTATAATAGACAAAGATATCTGCATGAGGAATGATCTTTGGAGCTCCCTATTATTTCCATTATCTCACATTCATGAATGGATATATTTTCTATTTTCGAGACAAAGGACTTCAAGGATTGGCAATTACATCTTTGATAATTTGACTCGAACTTTTACTACTTGCATTATTTGCATTACTTGGCCTTTGTATAATATTTGCATGTTCATTCATGTACTGCGGTAAGCGTTAGCTGCTTCTAATTTTTGTTCTATTGTAACTGTAGTAATATTACCTAAGTATATATCGTTTTATATTGGAAATAAGTTGAGTATCTAACCATCGGTAACCTACCTTTTGAATGCGGTGGACTTAATGTGTATCTAAGTAGACCTTTTTTAATTCATAAATATTTACAACTACTGACTAAGTACCTAGGTAGGGACCTATTATTTTATAGAATACTGAAGTTGGTGACAGTTTATTTCCATAGCACCTTCTTCATAATCAATGCAATATTTAAGCAACTAACCTTCAGGAACCACCTATTGAAACGGCAGAGATAACCCTAATACTTGTTTTTGGTGATGGAGTATTAATACTAGGTAATTATGTACCAGATGTGTTATATACTTATTAAATGTACCTAACTATAGATACCTCAGATAATAATTAATACCGGTATTAGTACACGTAAACTACGTGGAAGTTCTAGGTGTATGTGTACGCAAATTTGGAAAGAGTACTGGGCGGGGAGGGATAATACATACTTACATTTAGTTAGGCACCCACCTACCAAGGTAATGAAATAAATATGTATTTCATCCGGTCTACTGATTGTTTCAATATTCAATGTTGGTGGATGGTTTCGCTGTTACTCGCACTTGCCGGTTCTTACCGGGGATCTATTTACGGAAGCCACTTCTATCGTAAGATCACCGAATACGCTCCTGCATCATTGCAAGATATCCTAAAGCTAATCATACAAATGTTCTGTTTTGTTAATTGTTCGCCGACGTACCGAAGCTCCCATTTGATCCATCGCACCTACTTCAAGTTATTTACTCGGTCATGGGAAACCGCAGGAACGTGAAGCCATTGTGAATCGCTCCGGTGCTTAGATGCACCTTCCTTCCACCGCGTCCACCCTGGGGGAAAACTATTTAATCACAGGAATAAAGTGACCAGAAATTCTAACCTGAATAAATACCAATACATGTCGAACCTTTAGAGAAACACGGCATTTTCCTATCGGCTTAACTTACTATTAACCACCTTATTCCGAGTTTCTACCTTCACAAAGAGTACACTATCACTCGGTAACATCTTACCTGTAAGAGACCCAACATTCATTGAGGCTATCCACAGACCAAGCAAGCTAATTAGCACATCAGAGTACTGTTCGTAATCACCGGCGGTCGGCCCAATACTCACCCCGATATTCACATCATCCAAACAGCACTAGGATAACATTCTCACGGTATCCTTACAGCGACTCTTCGCAAGATGGATTCCAGCAAGGTCGTTAAGTTTGAGGAGGCTCCTGAGGGCAACAAGGTCGATCTTATCAAGAAGGGTTTTGAGCTGGATGTGATGAAGAGAGCAATCGACAACACTGCTGCCCGAAACCCATGCCCGTGTGGTATGTACCAGTACTATAGTCAGAAGTGCGGGCATCTTTACAAGAAGATTCATCTTAAATGCGGCAGGAGCACTTCCAAGAAGACAGGCGATGCCATCCTCTGCTCGGCTGGACGCCTGCGACGTGTCGATGTCGAGACTGCCATGGTTCCATTTCACTGTAGCACCTGTCGTCAATCTGGAATACGATGGATCGGACGATCTGATATCATCCAGAATGCCAACCAGGAGATCGTCAACCAGCCCAGCATCAAGCAAAAGGGTGAAGCTAACCCTTCTAGTCTCGTAGAACAAGATCAAGAAGGAGGCCAACGAGGACAGCTTCAAGAACTTTACCGTATCCCTGAAGCTCCGAAGTCGAGCCCGAGCCAGTTGCACAACGCTCTCCCGTTCCGCGGTTACCGCGACCAGAAGGAGAATGTGAAAGTAGGTCTAGAAGCTTCTAAGGAGCCCGCGAAGGAGGATGGCGAAGAGATTGAGGATTAAGATTGATAACGAATGATATCGTACTGTGTATTGGATCCGAAATACGTTCTTGAGCAGATTGAGCAGGATAAGAAACAGCCAATACGAAAGTTTTCGAGTCATGGGTATAGCTCATTTAGTTGTGATCTTCCCTGATACGCATTATCAAAGAATTCAGTTGTGACTCTAGAGTGAAATTGCTGTAGTTAGGTTAAATTGTTACATGCACATAAACCAAAATGTAAAGGATCGATGGTTTAATTCAATAATTCGTTTTTGTTTTGTTTGGGGGGTCACGGTTTGCCCATACAGTCCGACTTATAAAATGACGTAATACATCTCATTAGGTACATACAACATTGAATTTAATATGCCGGCTTCTCCACTGCTGCACGGGTGGGTTTTAGAGTGGACCATAAGGCCGATTCCGCCAACCCGCCAATTCAATTAATGTATTGAAATGTATACAGTGTGATACAGTGGAATAACGTACAGTTCAATACATATTACACACAGTATCCTGAATCTTACAGGGGGTTACAGCGCTACAGGACGCTAAAAGCCCTGTACTTTATAGTGGTTATAGCGCATAGCCTTTTTACATACCTACCTAGGTACTGAGTATATAGCTCATGATTCGGATACACTTATGCGCTTCAATATTAAGTCGCTCGCAAATATAATAAGTTTATTCGACAGCGCTTTAAAAGCTCTTTCTATTTATATATTAATTATTGCGAAAAAGCTTTCAGTCGTTGAGGCTTAATTGAATTTATTATAATATGTACTGTTGACATCTACTCGATGAGGCTTGGCGTGTGTCACGTGATACCCCTCGTTTTGAACTATGTGCCTTTTTAGGTACCTAAGTACCTAGAAAGCCACCTGTAAAATACAGGGGCCTTCAGCGCCTTGTAGCGCTATGACCCCTGTAAGATTCAGGACACTGTGTGTAATATGTATTGAACTGTACGTTATTCCACTGTATCACACTGTATACATTTCAATACATTAATTGAATTGGCGGGTTGGCGGATTTGTTCTTATGGTCCGCCGTCGGTTTCCCTATTAACAGATTTAGAGATTGATATGTACTACCTACATCCACATCTCCAATACATATTCAATATCTGCGTGTATGAAGCAAGCTTACTTCTTCAAAACATCGCACACCCGCATTCGGCAGTGGACGGCAACCTTGAGCTCGTTATCATCCGCCCAGCCCTCTTTTCGTAAAAACCACTCATCCCTAAAAATGTCACACCAGAAGACTCAGGAGCCGGTCATCGACAAGATTTCGGAGTTGCCCGTCGATCAGGCGAAGTGGGTCACGCTCAAGAAAGTCGAATACACCGACCAAGTTGGCAAGCAACGGACTTGGGAGGTGGCGACGCGGAAGACCCGCGGAAAATCAGGTGTCGACGCTGTCGCGATGGGGAATATTCTCCTACATCCGTCGCGCCCGGCTTCAACCATGCTTGTCATACAATATCGGCCGCCTCTAGACTCATATACCGTTGAGTGGCCCGCCGGCCTAATCGACGCCGAGGAGACGGCAGAGCAGGCGGCGGTACGCGAGTTCAAGGAGGAGACGGGCTACGACTGCAGCGTGTTAAGCATCAGTCCCGTGCAGGCGGCAGATCCAGGCATGAGCGACGCCAACATGCAACTAGTCATGGTCGAGGTGAAGCTAGGAGAGAGGGACGAGGAGCCGGAACAACGACTGGACGATGGCGAGCATATACAACGCGTTGTCGTACCTCTGAGCGAGTTATACGACCGCCTGGCGGAATACTCCAAGGCGGATCGCATGATTGTCGCAGCTAAGTTGTTCCATTTTGCTGCTGGTATGAAGTTTGCACAGACGCAGAAATACTTTTAAATTTTAATAGACCGTCGTCCGTGAGGTTCATAACGGATGCATGTGTACATACTTATTTACCTGCCTAGATAGCGCATGGAATTATCAGGGAACCCTCAATGCGTGTTGATTGAGTTTTGCGTTCGGATCCTATCTTGCGTTTGTTCTTAACGGCCCTCTAACTAACCGTAGTGGCAGTAATTACCCAACTGCCTGAGACCTGCATCCGTATCGCAAGGGTCCGTAAAGACCTAAGGCGAAAAGGGTGAAAAGAAGGTCTTATGGCCACTATTACAACCACTACAACCCCCGAAACGGCTTGGCGAGTATTAAATCCAATCTCCATGCTGATTGATGCGCCTAACCATCCATTCGACCAGTCATCTCTATTCTTGAAAAAACGTGTGCCAAGAATTATTCGATGTTGTGCCACAATCGTAGTAATGAAGAGATTATTTAGGGGTTATTTTTCCTTTTTTCTCCCCCCAGCCTTCAAGATTTCAAGATAACTCATAGGACAATCCAGGATATCCCGTTTATAACTTTAGTGCGATGGGAAGCATTCGAATCCTTTTCCGACTAATCAGCCTTTACGGTTGCCATCACGTGGAGGGATAGGGAATTATTGCATTCAACATTAATAAATAAATAAATAAATAGGTACCTACCTAGGTAGGTATGCCAACTCGGCAGCGAGGAGTCAATGCCACTTTGGTTACCTGTTCTACTTGCTGCATTTTCGTTGCCTTGTTGCTTTACTTGGGCTTCGCACTGCCTAATTCAGCTCGATTGGCTACTATGCGGTCGTGGGCCTCGCTTCTGATGCCGCTTGTCACGGCAGTGGTTGCTCAGAATGTCGATCTGGGATGGTACCCTCCCAGCAATACGTCCATAAATAATCTGACTGCCGTCCTCGACAATCAAGGGGTATACGGATTTATTTTTAACACCTCGGACACTCCTAAGGCCCAGTATGGCGCGTACAATTGGTGCAATATGCCTCATGTTCGAAAGTCGGAATATGTCAAGCCGGCAGCTGAGTACAAGCTCACATACGTGGAAGTGGTTTGTTCTAAGCTCTCCAAGTAATACAGGTTCAACCAGCTGAGCGTGACCAGATTCAGAGACATCACAAGCGGACTCCGTATGCGAGCAACGCTTTCCCGGTTGAGTCTTACCATTGGAACTGCGACGACCAAGGTCTCTATTATTACGGGAGTCCCTTCGCAGTCGACAGCAGACAGCCCGCGCATGGCTTCTGGAAAGGTTATATCTCGTCCGTCAACCCTTACACGCCGTCGGGTTGGATAGGGACTTGCCAGTTTCCCCAGATAACTTCTACCGGGCTTGACGATTCGTGGGTCCACGGCCAAGATCTGTACGGGGTTTACCATGACTTACTCGGATTTCTACCCGGCAGGGGGGAGGATTGGCGAAGCAAGGTGACGTATCGCGTGACCCAGAATGTGATTACGAGCCAAGTTGCCGGCATGTTGATCAACGGCATGTGGGGAACGGCCGATTCCGTACCCCTGATGATCCAAGCTGCCGGAGTCGACGGTTTGGAACCTCAATACACCTGCAGCGTGGGCAGCAGCCTGTTCGGCGCGATTAAATCCTCTTCCAACACGCCTTGGCAAAATCACCTGAAAGCCGCCGCAGACCTGTTCGAAACCTTGGATAACATATCCGGGGTGTCTCCCAGCGACTCTGGCTTCCATGCCAGTTTCGACCATTACTTCGATAATCTTTCCGCGCGACAATGTCACGCGAAACCGTTGCCGTGCAAGCTGATAGACGGGGTTAACTCCACGACGTGTGTCGACCAAACGCTAGCTAACTTCGTGTATCGCATGGGACAGTGGGAATATTCGCAGATGTATCGCGACGCGCCTACGTCGCTAACTGCATCTTCTACTACGTATGGCGTCTGGGTTGCCGAGCTGAGCCAACATCTGCGAGATGCCATAGCTAATAAAGGAGGGCCCATCTATTTTCATAACGTTGCACACGACGGGTCTATTAGTCGAGTGCTAAGTATACTACAAATCGACGTTATGGTGGTAAGTAATCTACCTCCTCGCCCTACCTAGGTATTAGATAGACGATATCTGCCTTTCTACGTAATTGGGTATGAGATAGCTAACATGGTATTTGCAGTGGCCTGGTATGGGCAGCGAGATAGTATTCGAGGTGTATAAACGAACTGGAAAAGCGACGCCATTCCCGCCCCCATGCAATGGCACGAGTGCTAAGACAAGTACGGCGCAGTGGATGGGAACGGGGACCGGTGGATTCTTCATAAGAGTTCTCTTCGGAGGAAAGACACTGAAGTCCTCGAATCCCACCCTTGGGTTGCTTGATATGATACCTGTGGAGACCCTGCTCGCATATTTCGACGGTTTGGTCGGAGCGGGTGCGAGCCTAGTCGTGAGTAAATGCAATGGAACGACACCTGTGTAATTTTAATATCGAAGTAGAAACGTTCCGGGCAACTGGAAAGTCGTAGTAACATTTTCCACGCATATATCCATAGCCATTATCTAATGCTAATGCCAATTTGCGCCAATTGCTTCTCTACATCACTCCATCTACCTGCTCGCATCGGATCCAGTGATCGGACTTTCGCTAGCCACTTACTAGGCTCATCGATATGGATATCCTCATTGCCATGTTCTCCGAGTCGCTTTAGGGCGATGGTATATTCGAGCAGAGACTCGTAAATCCATTTTACATCTTCGTAATCCTCCAGCAGATCTTTTATCTGGTCAATCTCCTCCCTCACGTAGGCCGCCCTCTCGACAATGGTCAGAGCCGGCGCTATGGCCTGTTTGCTAGCATAGCTGACGATTTGCGACACCATATATTGATGATAATACCATAAGCTCTGGTCTTCTGGGCCGACATTAAGGGCATCTCGGACGAAACCGAGCTCTGCCTTGAGGAATTCCTTCCTCGCCGCATCGTCGGCGCTACGCTCTTCTAGTAGACGTAGCATTAACTGGCTTCGATTATGCCAGGCTGAGAAATTAGATAGGTCGGCAGAGATCTTCACAGTGGTGTAGGCGAACTCCTCTTCGACCATGCTCCGCCCGCCGAGGGAGGGACTCTCCAGCGCGGCTACTACGTACCGCCTGTAACCCCATGCGTGAAAGTTACGCCGATCTTTGGTTAACATCTTGGATGCCAAAGTAAGCTCGGCCTCCCAGATCTTACGAGCAGCGGTTGTGGGTAGTCGTACGATGGCTTGCTCGAGAAGCCATTTGCGATATTTCCAAATCCAGTAGCACTTGGGAAATTCGAGTAAAAGGGGGATAGTGAAGTCGAGCTCGGAATTGAGGATTTCTACATCCCCTTCTGAAGTTATATATTCCCCGTCGTCAACTATAATACCATTCTTCCCAGCTGTCGGGGAGCCTTGGCCTTGCGGGGTCGCATCCGAGGACGAAGGTGAGGAGTAGTCTGAAGACGGATTCGTAGTGTCGCTCGGAGAAATATTCGGTAACTCCTTCGAGGGCGATGACCCAGCCGAGGGTCCTGACAATAATCCAGAGATTAGACAGCGGCGACGGACGTTCCATATCGTGTAATATTCGGGATTTAGACGTAGTAATTTAGAAGTGAGTTGGAAAAGGGTGGTATCGTAGTTTTCTGCTGCAGCGCGAACACGGATGGATTCCTCAAGTTCTTGATATTTTCCTATCTTGTTGAGATCTTGCTGTCGTTGTTCTTCAGTTCGCGCGGTTCGAGAAGTACGAGCTGCGCCGTGCTATCTTGCTACCCATCAGTTATGCTTACGCTCTTTCGACGAGTGCCGGAAGTAGCAGGAACTGGTATGGGAACGTACATTGTCCATGTCGAAACGTCTTTTTAATATACAAGGGATCTGATTTGTTGACAATTATCAGATGAGCTTCAAAAAAATATAGTAGGAAGAGTCGGGTATAAAAGATGTAGAAGCATCCATAGGTATGTACAGTATCACCGATGACGTGCCGTAGATAAGATAATAGGCGCCAAACTTTTGCCTAAGCTGCTAAGTTGTTAAGCTTCTAAATGAATATTGCATAACTGCATTGATGTGTCGCATATGTCGCTTTAATACCATTTAGACCATTTCTCATTTCCACCATCACCATCTACATCTACCTATTTCTAGTTACATTGTTTATAAATTCGTAACCAGCTTAAATATCACATGTCCCAAATCGAGCGTAATAGGTCTAGGTATATCTCATCTCAAGCTACGGATTATACAACAACCAGCTTCTAAGCTACTCTCTAAGCTACTCTTGATGTTACTCTCTACAAGCGTATCCAAAGCTCCTCACGCAGATGCACATGTCAGATATGATAACCACATACCTTCATTTAAACACGAATCACAAGTCTACTTTCGAACTACATATACCTAGTAGTTTTTCTTGTTAAGTACCTACCTACCTACCTAGGTACCTACCTCTAGTAAGCTTCCACATGGTGAGCCTGACACTTTCCTGAGATGGAAACCGTCTCCTTGAACATGCCGAGAGTCTTCCTCTCGTGTTCCTCCCTTCCTCCTATCCTTCTCTCTTTCTCCCTTCGTCTGGCCGTGGAGGAACGTTGGTATACTCCAGGCACGTATCTGAGTCCCATGTCTATTTCGTGCAAAAACTCACCGAATCCTATTGTTTTCCTTCTCTCCGCCTAGACTATGGCATTGATTTATTCCACTCTTTCTTCTTTTATTCAACATGCCTATCGCGTCGCCCGACCGATTCGTACCTTTCCGTGTACCGCTTGGGGAACGGTTCCGAGCCACCAAGCAAGCCCACGAGCTATCGCCGTCGGAGCGGCTATATCGCACGGACGACGCATCCTCTGACGTATTTTGCTTCACGCCGAAGCGGTCTAGTCCAGTTTCGTCTCGGCGAGCATCTCGATCCGATAGTAACCAAAGACGTCTCGGCACCATTCTCAGCTTGCAAAGTCTTAGCCTGGAGCAACGACAGGTCAGCAATGGTGCCGTCTGGTCGGTAGGAGGTCTGGCACCCGGGGGGATCGACGATGGGCACGGCCGGCGTGTGAGCTCCGGCACGAATGCCCGCCTCTACGCTACGTCGTTTTCGAACGTGAGGCCCAAATCCGAAGAGGACCAGGAAAAGCACGAGGGTCGACTTGCTTTGGCATTGAAAATTGATCGTGTTCAACGAATACTGGATTTTGACGGGTATTCCACATTCCCTAGCTGCAAGCACAAAAAGAGACCGTCTCTTCGGGAAACCAGGACGACATGGACAGGAAGCGAGTGGAGCAATGACCGTCATATACCAAGTACGGCATTTTCCTTTGCATGTCAATCCCCTGACGAGGCTAACACTACCTCAGAAATCCACAAGGAAGAACGGTGTCTTCCCAACGCACCTTTCAAGTACGTGAATTCTTCATCTATCCAACTCTAATAACTAGATATGTATAATATTAACAATGCTTAGAGTTCTAGATGCCCCGGGTCTTCGGGACGACTTCTATTGCTCGATCATGGCCTATTCTCGAACGTGTAACACCTTAGCTGTAGGGTTGGGTAATTTGCTTTACGGGTGGTCGGAATCCTCCGGTGTCACGCTTCTAAACGCGGGGCTCAAGGATGGGTCGTGGCTGACGTCGGTAGCCTTCTCGTCGGAACAAGGCGGCAAGTCAATACTTGCTTTCGGTCGATCAAGCGGGCTTCTTTCCTTGGTATCGCTCTTCGATAGTCTGCTCCCCCGTTTCGAAGCGTATCACCCCGAACCGATAGCTTGCCTCTCCTGGCGTCCCGCCTCTACGTCACGACCGTCTCTGAGTAAGCGTAATCCAGGTGTCCTTGTTAAGACGGAAGACCTCCTCGTGGGTGATGACATGGGCGACATATATTACTATTCGGTTGAATGGCCCGAGCCCTAGGAGGTGGCTCGGGAAAATTGGCGCGGCGCGATAACTTTGCTTGCTCGCATCAAAGTCCATTCTCAGCAGATATGCGGCCTCGCATGGTCTCTCGACGGCGAACAGTTCGCTACCGGGGGCAATGATAATCTGTGCTGTCTCTTCCATGTAAGCGGTATTACCGACACGGAGCCTTGCCTAAGTCTAAGCTTTCCAAAGGTGCCAATGGTTAATCTCCCCTGCGGCGAGAAAGGGCCTCTCTCGCCATTTAACGCGGGAGATGGTGCTTCAATTTCATCTCCAGTCACCTTTGACTGTCCCAGCCCGCTACCTGCCATAAAACATCTACCGGCTGGTTCAGAGAAGCATCGATGGCGCCATGGGGCCGCTGTCAAAGCCATTGCGTTCTGTCCGTGGCATCGGGGGTTGATAGCCACAGGCGGAGGCTCCAACGATAAATGTATCCATTTCTACCACACGAATTCGGGCGCCGCGCTCGCTACGATCTCGGTGGCTGCTCAGGTAACGTCGCTCATTTGGAGCACGACTCGCCGAGAGATCGCGGCGACCTTCGGATACGCGCAGCCCGATCACCCATACCGCATCGCCGTATTTAGCTGGCCTGATTGCCGACAGGTCGCTGCCGTGCCGTAGGAGGGCGAACATCGCGCGTTGTATGCTATCGCGTACCCGGGAGGGCCGAGTGATACATATCGTACCAAGGAGAGGTTGAAGAGCCGCACCGCCGAGGAGGGTTGTATCATCGTAGCGAGTAGCGATGAGAGCGTCAAATTCCACGAGGTCTGGGCAGCTGGCCGCAAGGCGACCACGTTTGGCAGCGGTGTCCTAGCTAGGAGCGACATCTTGGAGATGGGAGAGGGTATTGACAAAGAGGGTGACGTGATTCGGTGAAAGAGAAGAAGAGAGAAGGGAAGCAGTATAGCATTGTTCCGTAGTGGATAGAAACACTTAAGTCGTGTAGTAATAAATGACCTTCTCGCATCTTTTCGAGGTACCAATTCTAATGCTTCGTTTGGATACATAGATGCCTCCGAGGATGGTTGAATACTAGATACCGAGATACCTAACAAGAAGGTATGAAATGATACATCGTGGTTAGAAACTCATCGAGTAACTAAACACAATTATGAACCTCTAAACACCAAGAAGCTCCATCGAACGCCACTTTCTTGATCATACCTAGGTAGACACCTACGTAAGTATATCTATATTTCTATAGTATTGTTAGGCATTCCTCGCATCAAATAACCCATTAGCATATTCATATCAAGTACTGAACAACAATGGCAATTCGCTTCTCTTTCTTTCGACATTATTCATATGAATATGGATGGATGCTTTGTCCAAATTGATTATTCATAAGGAGCCCCTGACCAAATGACGAAATGCCGTGATCAAAATGGTTCATACACAGTATCTAAAGTGACATGATTAAAAAGGGCTATTCTTTAAAATACACTGAGCTAGTCCCTTTTTGGCTCGGTCACGTTCCTTTTAAATGTAGTCACTCACCGGCGATTGATAGTGCCCCCCGCCTTGTCCCGCTCATCTACAGCCTACAGGTCCAGTCAACATGGATAGGGGTACCTAGGTACTATAGTAAAGTGCCACAGGAGAAGGTACCTAGGCTCCGACATACACAATTCGTTGCTGGAGGCATTTACGTACGTTCGGCACCTGCCTAGTAAATTCAATACAATGGGCACCTTCCAGTCTCGCTGGAACACGCTTATAATAGGACCCTACATCAAATGCTACTAGGTACTAGGT
This sequence comes from Annulohypoxylon maeteangense, assembly GCF_022496945.1. Classification (NCBI taxonomy): domain Eukaryota; kingdom Fungi; phylum Ascomycota; class Sordariomycetes; order Xylariales; family Hypoxylaceae; genus Annulohypoxylon; species Annulohypoxylon maeteangense. Next base: position 13,849 of record NW_025953277.1, read on the forward strand.
ATTCAGCGTTAGCGAATGTTGTGCAATACCTGCCTTTGAGATAGGTACATATAATGTTATCTAGTACCATGTCTGGCAAGCACAGGCCTATGTAGTCTCCTATACCACTTAATACACTTTGGCACCAGACTAATGATACTATTACCACTACCTACATAGGTACCTACCTAAGTATACCTACTTACCTAGTATTATACCTAGACATCCTAAGTGCTTACCTTAGCGTCTTGGGGGGGGTTATTTTTACCGTTACTTTTCCGTTTATTAAATATCCATCGTATTTATACGGCTTAATGTAATGAATAATTTTTTATTCGAATGTTCGAAATTTAATTAATTTAAATTTTAAATTATTAATATACGGTTTTTTTTTATTACGTTTATAAATTTAATAACGTTAATTTAATTAAATCGTAATTTTTTTATTTAATTAATTAAATTATATTTATATAATTTAAATATCGTTTAATTTAAATTAAACGTTTAAATATTTTAAACGTTCGAATTTTAAATTATTAATATAATATTATTACGTATATTAAATTATTTTAAATTAAAAACTTTCGTTTTTTAAATTAATTATAAATTAAAATAAAATTTTATTTATTTACGCGTAATATTTATAAATTTTTCGTAATTAAATAATAATACGATTATAATTTATTTATTTAATTAAAATTAATAAAATTTATAATTTAAATATAAATATTTATAAAAATTATATAATTAAATTATATAATTATATAAAAATGAATAATTTTAAATATTATTTTTATATAAATAATATAAAAATAATATTTAAAAATATTTTTTTTTTATTTAAATAATAAAATAATTAAATCGTTTAAATATTTAATAATTTAAAAATTTAAATAATTTAATAAATTAAATCGTTTAATAAATATATTTACGGTTTAATTTAATTAAAATATTTCGAAACGTTAAACGATTAATTAATTTAAATTAATTCGAAATTAAAACGTTCGAACTTTATTAAATCGTTTAATTAACTCGAATCGAAGCTAAATTTTTACGCGTAACGTTCTATAAACTTTATTAAACCGTTTATATTTTGAACTGTATATTTACTGCATATATACCGTTAAATGAACCCCCGGAAAACACCAAGGTAGCTTATCGGTGACTGTGGCAATAAATCAGCAGCTCAGTCGGTCACTTGAGTTTCTACCTACCAAGGTACAACTAATACAGGTACATAAGGTACCTACGTAAATGGCAGATGGCATTTGGTCATCAAAGCCAAATCACCTGCGCCACTAAAGGTTGCCTTGGCTTTTTTGTGGGTCTCCAGTGGGAAGTCGCTCCTCTGCTCCCTCCTCCACCCCCCCACGTAAAAGCAAAGCCGTACCTTCAAACCTATGAACCTCCAACCTTTAACCTAAACCTCAATCATCTTTCATCGTCATCATCATCAGCATCATCACCTGGCTTTCTTCATCTCTCCTTGCTCTTCCCCAACGCGACCGCCTATCTCTTTCGACAAAATCACACTTAGTGCTTTGCACCACTTAACCCATTCCATTTCGCCAACACCCAGATATCATCAAGATGCGATCCAAGTTTAAGGACGAGCACCCCTTCGAGAAGCGCAAGGCAGAAGCCGAGCGCATCCGCCAGAAGTATGCCGACCGCATTCCGGTAAGTAAATCTATCGCATTTTGACTTCTATTGTAATTATCAGATGAAATTTGGTCGTCGTGAATGATGCCGTTCCCGTCACAAGCTTCGTCTTCCTTCCTCGCCGCTTCCATCGTCTCACCGCTTTGTTTGCTCTTTTATCTAGCAAGATACCTCCAGATTCTAACCCACAACTATACAAACAGGTGATCTGCGAGAAGGTCGAGAAATCCGATATCGCGACCATCGACAAGAAGAAGTATCTGGTGCCAGCAGACCTCACCGTAGGCCAGTTCGTCTACGTGATCCGAAAGCGCATCAAGTTGTCTCCTGAGAAGGCTATTTTCATCTTCGTCGATGAGGTCCTCCCCCCTACCGCCGCTCTCATGAGCAGCATCTACGAAGAGCACAAGGATGAGGATGGGTAAGCAGCATCCACTCGGCTTCCAGCTACCCTACTCTGGACTAGCATATACTAACTGATCCGTCTACAGATTCCTCTACATCACCTATTCGGGCGAGAACACGTTCGGCGAGACTGCCTAAGGCCCTAAGCCTTTTCTCAATTTCAACTCCCAAACGGCGTTATGGTTTTATTCTGGGCTGGACGACAACGATGCGATCATTAGTGGCAACGAATTACGGATAAGGCGGGCATAGCCATGGCAGATGGTTGATAAGAATGGCATCTTCCCCGACTAGTTGCGTCATGGTCCTCAAGGTGTAGATGACGTTAGTCTTTAATTTCATATCACCAATAACCAATGTGGCTTTTGTCCACCGAGTCATCTTGTGCACAGACTCCATCGTGATATGCCTAGACTCATTTTTTTCTTCGGGTTGGGTACGAGTACGTATAGGCAGGATTTCACCCATTTCACCCTCGATTCCTTAATTCCCTTCTTCGGCTTTCCAGATGATTGATATGATGTTAGGTGTGATATATAGACCCACTATCTTTGGATATACTTATGTACTAATACGCAGGCCACACTATCCCCGAACATAGCTAGCAAAAGGCGGATCCTGATCACACATATCACCGACAGGAGTAGGATAGTCGTACTTAATAATAAGTTAGGATGAGAACGCTTCGACAGAAATCATCAACTACGGCATAGATAGTTACTGCTAATACATACTATCAAGCAACACATCCCCAATAAAAACGACATCCACAATTATAATCACAAGGTACTACAAAGTAGGGATCAAGAACACGGTAAACAGATCAAGGCTCACGATGAGACTAGTCTAACAAGTTCATGAATGCCATGGACTATTAATCAAGGTACTATAAGATAGTTGACAAACAGAAAATCGAGGTAATCAAACCACTCCACTCTAGCTTACCTACCTACTTGGGGTGACTTAGGAGATCTACCAACCAAGACAACTATAGAATAGTCCTCCAATCATCGTGGCAACTGTTGTTTAGTCAGGTGGGATGGCCGAGTGGTTATGGCGCTGCGTTCAGGTTAAGCCGAATTTGAATCCAGCATTAGATGCTGGGAGTGAAATATCGCAGTGGAGCAATCCGCGTGGGTTCGAGTCCCACTTCCATCACTCAACCGACGCCGTCTTAAGGACAAGCGTGGAAACTTTTTTTATTCCTTTCTGTTCCATCTTCCTGAATATTCCCTAAGGGGTAGCTATGGTAGGCTTTGCTGTTGCCGTTCAATGGTCAATAATGTGAATAATAAGGCTCTTCTCAACTACTTCGGAAATTTTACGATAATGCTACTTTATCGTAAATTTTTAGGTTAGATACTTCTATCATACGGGCGGATTCACTCATCTGAACTACTAGATGCCTCAATATCACATCTTAAGTGTTAATTAGTACATTATTATTTAGGTAGTTCTAAAGGTGGGCTCGTGATACTCCTATTCTATACTTATCAAGACGCATGGACTTGATTAACAATAATAGGGGTAGGTATTTCATATCCCCTAAGACTCCTTTTACTTCCTAAGCGTCAACAATGCCCTCCCCGGTCTCACTTCTTTTTAATTTAGATTTTTACTAAATGAAATATTAATTATTATCTTGAAGGGTACTTACTTAGGTAAATAAATTGCAGTTACATAGCCTACTTATAGACAAACGTACTACCTAGGCTAACCCATTCTCCAGTACAATACAAAGGACTCGCTCATAAATTCCATCACGAATTCAAACGACCAATACGCATTAAGTAGCTCCGGTAAGCAAAGGCTGTTTAATATTCTAATTTGCTGCCACTATATTATAGTCTTCACTGCTACCTACCTGTCGGTAGACAACTAAATACCTAGATACTAGGTAGGTATGTTTCTTCATAACACGGTATAATAATTATAAGCCTTCGTGAAAACATAGGTAATTTAATAAATACTAGGTACTTAACTATGCCAGTACCTACTTAATTATATCATCACACATGCTGCTATGATAAGCCTTTCGTGACAACCACGACCCTGGGATCATCTTAACCCAAAAACTAAGTAAGTAGGTAGGTATGGATTCCTTCAATTTAAGATTGGCTAGGTAGGTACTAATACAGTTAATCTCTACCAGTACCAATCAATACAAATTTATGATTATTTCCTAGAGCCAGCATATTAGATACCTGGTAGTTAGTAGATAGTAAGAAAGCAAGAATCGTGATTGATTTCTCAGGAGTCCGTAGGTAATTTCAACTCCTGGCTTTGGAGGGTAAGGTATTGATAGGTACCTATGTTATGAGTTACGGTATGCCTCACTCTTCTTTCCACTACCTAGGTAAGAAGGTACCTGTCTTTCAGCCAGCCAGTCATGGAAGAGTCAGGAGAAGCTCATCTTGAATATTAGGAGATAGTCATACCACCTAAACCAAGCTTTATATTTCAGTACAACCGCTACAAAAGATCCTACGACAAGGCTAGGTCAATGAGAAGTACAATAAAAATCGATTTTCTTCTAACAAAAACTCGAAATACTTAGTCTTAGGATGGCGACACACGATACAAACCTCATTTATTAGGTGCAGTACCTAATTCGAGTACATAGTAGAGTACCTTCCGATCCACCATCACTGCCTTTTAATTGCACTTACAGTAGATACCTACCAACCGCTAATGTTCTAAGCCCCCTTAAGTAAAGCGTAGACTCTGGGCTAGATAGGATATGATGCCAGCGAGGCAGAAGAGCAACTAATTGCTTTAAGGTTCTTTACCAGATGTCTATTGGTTGGATCTTATTAACAGCTCATATTCGATAGGGAAGAATAAGTATCCAAAACTCATTGTAATGTTGACATTGCCCGAGCTCGTCTAAACGCATGCTATAATCATACGTCTCGAAGTCAAATGAAGGGTAATTCGGTAGTACGACGCAACCAAGCTTGCCCCTATCCCTAGACTCCTTCAGGTACGGGTAACATATCATCCTACACGACGCACGCTTCATTTCACATGTACTTAATCGGGAAACGGGCCTATTTAATTTTGTAATCATCTTGTCTCTCTCCAAAGACCAGAAGCCTCGGCTTGCGTTGCTCTACCGGTGTGCCCCCGCCCCCCTCTCCGCTTCTACCCCTTGCAGCCTAATAATTTTTTGAGTTCAAATGACAAGATAAAAAATGTAACAACCAAGGATGGCAGCCCACGCATCGGATGTAATGCACGGGGGAGCAATGGGAATATCGTACACAAGGCGAATACTTGAAAACTCTGCCCGTAATCGCCGGAATCGGTAAAAATTCCTTCGACGCAATAACATCGCCGCTTATAACATCCCCTCCGGTGAAACTCGAATTAAATAGAACAACCGTGGACCAACGCCGATTTTTCTTTGCTTTCCACTGACAACGGACGGTTTAAGTAGAGATATCAAAATTAGTCCGGCGTTGTCAAATAAAAACGTCAATCGTGGATGGGAATCGCTGAGAACCTCCAAGCCTTCCGGACCCCCAAAAAATGCAAGTCCTGAACGTCCAGCCGATGTAATAGTGCGTATAAAACAGCCGAGCCAAGACCGAACAACAGTACAGAATTCCGTATCCAGAGGTGACGCCGGTATGTTGGGTTTCTCCCTTTCTCCCCTTTCTCTCTTTCTTCCCTTCTTACTTTTCTCCCCCTTATCGATATGCTTCGTCTGCTTAGAAAAGGCTAGGCCAATCATCACGCTGGGTTACCCTTCAAGCGTTTCTGTAACCGAGGCGTCGTCTGAGGCTTTTTGTTAGCCATTCCGACGCCGTTTACTTGACCTCCCATGCTCGAAGGTGTGGGGGCGCCGCTCTCTTCTTCGGTCTTAACGGTCGACGGCCTCCTCCGCTTATTGCTTGCTGGGCTCGTGTTAGCGCTAGGCCCGCTAGAGTTCGTCCCTTGCTGACTCTGCTGTAGTTGCATGCCTGGTGCTTGCATGTGTCCTTGAGCGGGGCTACCGAGGTGAGGAGAGTTCGGAAGCTGCAAGTGTGTCGCCGCGGGTGAAGCACCCATCGGGAATTGACTAAAGTTAGGCGTCCGTGGGTTTGGCGGTCCGTTGCCTTGGGGTTGGCCGTTAACCACGGTTTGCTGCGGGGCGTTTTGAATGTTCTGGCTGACGTATTGCTCGAGCGCGGCGTATGGCGAAAGGCCGGGATGTGTGTGGTAGAAGTTGAACAGTGGCTAAATAATTTCATAGGTCAGTAACACCATCCGGTTTTGAGGGTTGCTGGGGGGTATATGGCATCTCTCTGTTAACCACGCAACTCACATTCATTTGTCCAACAACTTCGATAATCTAGAAATGTCAAGTTAGTATAACTATAAGTGGTTGGATGGAGGAGAAAGAAGGAAGGGTGTTCGTACCTCGAGAAATTGGAACACCGCTTCCGTGATGCCTGAATTTTGTTTCACGGCCGATTGGGGCAGGTCGATATCAGGTGGCGGAACTTGGGGCGATTTCATCAGTTTCTTCCCCTTCTTACTCATCTCTGGAGATAATCGCGTATCTTGCCCATTCACTTTAAGCCACTCTTTGACCCAGTTGTGCGCTGGTTTTGCGGCCTCGATGACCATCTTCCTTGAATGATATTCCTCGTGACCTTGCGTGATAAATTCCAAGAGTTCTAATTTCTGGTCGCTGTCGAACTGCGCTCTGAGTGTTCCCGTCGCGACGACCTAATCACGGGGCTGTTAGATATCATCTGCTACCTGGCCTATAATTGGCCACGATTCGTGTAACCTACATGCGAATTGTCGAACCAGTAGGTCAGGTTTGCTTTCTGGTTCTCGATGAAATGACACCCGTTCGGCAACGGTCTGTCGGTAATCCCTTTTTCGAAGGTTAGGTTGATCCTCCTGATGCCACTCTCGAAGTGCGTATGGAAATATCGGGCTAGCGCCGGTTGTGTTATTTCATACTGCTTATCCCCATGTTCCGCATTCGCCATTTCGATGCCGACATCGAATAAGGAGAGCCTGAAGACTCCTCTAGGAGAAAAGAATTGCGCCACGAAACTATTCCAGTATGACAAATCATCCTTTGTTCTTGAGCCCTGCCAAGCGCTATACGTTAGCAATTATTTTCATCAAGGATAGGCCACATGGTACTAACGTGATACCCGCTGAGGTGCTCGCCGAATTGGAGTAGTTTTAATAGGCAGTGGCCTTTCATGCCATCGTTCTTGTGCTGCTGCTGGTGTAGCAATTGCTGCTGCATGCCGGCTGGGATTTGGATGTGCGGGCCTGCTTGTAGTGACTGCGCGTTAGGTTGCTGAGGTTGGCTCTGCGGGCCATTCGGTGGCTGGCCCTGTCCCTGTGGTTGTTGCTGCTGGTTCCCTTGCGCGGGGCTCGGTCCTTGGGTTTGCGGTTGATTCGATTGCGCAACCGCCGGCGTCGGAGCCCTTTGGGGACCCTGTGAATTTGACGGAGGTTGTTGGCCGGGCTGCGGACCATTTTGCTGCTGCTGTCCCGGTTGTTGCTGGGGCGGAGGTTGTTGTCCTTGTTGTTGTGGTTGTCCTTGCGGTTGAGGTTGAGGTTGGTGCCCTTGACCTTGAGGGCCTTGTGGGACTTGTTGCTGCCCCATCGGCTGGGCTAGCTGGGCCTGCTGTAGATGAAGCTGCTGGGGCGTCATCTGTCCGGGATGACCAGGCTGGTTACCTTGATGCATCGTGTTGTTGGCCTGCTGCTGGGCGGCCTGGTGTTGTAATGCTAGTTGCTGTGCCAGGATGTGCTGCTGCAAAGAGTATTGTTAGAACCAAGGGCGAAGATAGGAAGCGTGTAATTCTAAAGGAGGGACAGAGGGATGGGTATCATTTACAGCATGCTGAGAATTTTGATGTTGTGCCTGTTGTGCAAGATGCGCCTGTTGGAGATGCTGAGGTATGACTCGTTGCATATTCGCATTTTGCCTCATGGCCTGGAACTGGGTCGCTGTCATGTTACCCATGTTCATCCCCTGCATATTTATGGGCATGCCGTTACTGTAAATTTGTTGCTGGAGCATAGCCTGCCTCTGCTGCTGGAGTATTCTTTGTTGTTGATGTTGCATCTGGGCGAGCATTGCAGGATTTTGGGCTACTGTGGGAGTACAGGTTTGTTAGCAGTGCACGAGATAGAAGGGCATTGCCATTGTCATGATCGAAACGGGGTAACTTGGCTGAACTCACATGAGAACTGTTGCTGCTGCTGCTGCTGCTGTTGGAACATCTGCTGTTGAGGATTTAGGTGCTGTAAAGCGTGAGCATTTGGACCGCCAGGGCCGGGAGGCATGCCTCCCATCATAGCGGCGGCATTGACCTGTCCGCCGGGACCGGACACTGCCATATGTGCGGCCATCTGAGGTGGCATTCCTGGCTGACTGCCTGGTTGACTTTGAGTATGAGCCATGCCTGGAGCACCCATGGGATGAGCCTGATGAACGCCCGGGTGCTGTTGCATTCCTGGGTGGAAGCCACCCGGTCCTATACTAGCTGCCATCATTTCTACGAGTGTCGATTATCCACGGCGTGGATATCGACGCCTAGACTAAGTCGCTATCTCATACGCTTCTATTCCAGTCGGACCCTTTTTCGTGGCAGTGGTCGCGATCTCGACGCGCGATCGATCGAGCGACCCTTTGTTCGAAAGGCTTTTGCTGATAACACCGTCTCGCTTGTTCTTCCTCTCTTTTCACCTTCCCGACTCTTCGCTTTCCTTTCGTGGATACACACTTCTTTTCTCCAAATTCCCTCTCTTTCTATTTACTGATATGAATGTGTAGGTTATTACGAAAACCACGTTTGACGCAATGCGATCGGTTGATTGGCAACGAGACGTCGGCGGATTCGTGAAAGGATGGTCGCGTTCACGATTTTAAGGAACGGAGCAGGGCGATGAGGCTTGTCGTGGAAAATTATTAAATAACATGCAGTGTATGGGTAATCCGCGTTTGCGTCTGTGTCTGCGTCTGCGTCTGCGTTTGTAGAGAAAAAGTTGTAAGATGTAAGATATAAGAAATGAAAAGGCGAGGAATGATGGTCCGGGTTCAAATTTAGAACGCGGTGAAATAGAGTTTGTCGATTTCGCGCCACACGTACGGTGCGGTAGGCACAGACACAGAATACACAGGAAACTCAGGACTATTGCAGCTTCCTTGATTCCTTGGTCAATCGAAAGTAACGCCACACTTATAACACGTTAGACTTTCGATTCTCGACTTTCTCACTTCCAGGTCGATTATCGGTAAACTTCATCAATATCCTCGCTCTCTTCGAAACAATTGGCCGGGCCGGCCTCGCTGTAGTTCGTCGTTCGTTGCCGTCGCTGTCGCTATCGCGCGAACGTGAAGGTTATAGAGTAAGAGGAATAAGGCAGAGCGGAGAGGTGGACGTGCACGATGAGATGCGATACGTCGAGAAAGTGGATGTGGATGTTGCTAAGTTGTTGGCGTCGCGGGATTCGCTTTCAAGCAACGTACACGGCACAGTAAAAGCAGTACTGCTCACACGGTATGGGTATAATTTGATGGTATGATTCTTTATGTATCCCGTGTATGTATGGATGCAATGCATTAGTTGGTTACTTTGATTATTACTTTTAGTGCTGGGTCAATCTTAAGCGACGACGGCGGGCGATCACTTTTTACAAATTTGTTAATAGCGGTTGTGTAATAATGCGGATGGCGGGTAACAGGCTAATAAAAAGAGCGAGTTGAAATGGGGGAAAGAGGGAGAAAGAGACTAAACGATGGGGGATGGGCAATACTGTAATGTAGGTAGTAGTAAGGGTCGTAGACTTGGGCTAGGCTGAGCTAGACAAGGCGATATAATATTAATAAGGATATGATTAAGAAAGAATGCTATTTTCCGCGCTTATGGGGGGGGAGGTTGTTCTTCATAGACGCCACTTAAGTAGATTAAGGTTTTTCGACATTTTAAGGCAAGTCATTTAGCTTCAAGTGATTATTTATGAATGAATTATTTTATTCGCCTTATTATATTCGCCGTGTAGCTTCTTTTTTCTTGTTCTTATGATCTTGATAGGGCTTGATATTCGATCGAATGCGAATGTCGGATTTAGAGATAATATGTAGTACAGACTACAGAGAGCGGCGAGAGTGCTTCAGGCTGCTAGGTCACTGGGTAAGAAGTACTGTGAAGATGGAGCAGGCGGAAATTATCTCTTTCCTATCGGCAGGAGAGCGCTTCAAACTTCAATAGAGGAGGCAGGTTATACGGTGCGAACTAGAAGAATATGAGGGAGAGATATTCCCGAAACAGCGAGAATGCTTGATGAGTTGGCACTGTGTCTAAACCACGTGCGCGGTATCGAGCTAGCCTCAGAAAGGTAGCAAGGTTGTTCCAATTGAAGCTTAACCTCTTTTAAGTTTGATCCTTTTTATTCCCGATCATCGATGATAAGGGAAGATGTAAGTCCCTAATATCGTTAGGTATTCATGATATGTTTATATGTATAAGATCAGTGATGTTGGAAACGTTGTTGTTCTTAAGCCACGAAGTCGAGATATAATTTGAATCAAAAAGCAACAACTATTATGGCCTAAAATGTTATCATGGACATAATACTTAACAATTCCAGTGACTTAATTCTGTCCTAATTGGCTGCCATGTATTGAAAAAAACCTTTCATACAAATGATTCTGAATCCATCGCGAGCCTGGCCGCCATTTCGAAATACTATAAAAAATATAACACTAACGAAGCCCGGCTTGATTGGTCTGCAACGCTGCACGAGATAACGTAAGTCCAACATTCGGAAGATCGCGGGTAAAATAGAACAGTATGAAAAAAAATTTACTTGATCCTCCAATAACTTAACATTTCATGCTCTTTTTGTGTACCGTAAACTAGACTTTTCACACTGCATTACATACCGTGTACATGTAAAGTAGTGACGGGCTATTTTTAGTGCCGGGATTAGGCAGCTCAGTCAAGCGCCGCTAACAGCTGTCAATGGGTCGAAGTAAAAAATATGTAAGAAATCAACTCACATCACGTGACTTTCAGATTTTCCGCGACGTCAAATTAATCCGTTTCACACTAGTGAGGCTCCGGAGACGGCTCCACCTAAATTTTTTTCTCACTACTTCAAAAACTTCAAGCTCGTCCCGAGTACAGAAGTTTTCTTCACCTTCACAACATTCTTTTTTACTCACCACCATGGTGTATTTGCTCTGGAAATGAAATTGCTTATGGGCTACGATTTGCCCCATGCAGAACTAGGGTTTGCAAGTGTTCATTCTTAGTTTCTCGACATTCAACAGTAGCTGTGTTGGAATATGCAGTCAAGGTACGTCTCTCCATTTTTCTTCTACCAATCAGTAAGAATTATACCACTTCTATGTATTCCTCTTTATCAGGATGACAACCATTAAACATGTCTTCTTTTCCCAACTGAATCGACCATGAAAGAAACTTCGTCTGTCCGGGTTTCCCACTACGGTGGGAGCCTGCTACTTGCCAGTATACTTTGTCTGACTATCCGTCTCGTGATGCGTGCTTCATTGCATCACGGGACAGGATCTTGGGGAATAATATCTTGACGCACCTTGCACATGGAGACCGAGCTTCCTACTAACTAGATAATAGTGACATCTTTGCTTTTGATATGCCTTCTTTCCCAAGTCGCGGCTAAGATAGATGTTGCATCTTCAATCAAGGTTAGTTGAATGTCTTTTTCTTCTTTATCATTCAACATTTTAGGCGTTTCACATGATGAAACTTCCATACACATTCGCAGTTTCCACTCGAGCTTCGATTAGAGCCTTTTCTGAAGCAGATGAGGGTATAATGTCCTTTCCTTGGATGTCTGATATACGCCTATCTTGCAGTATTTCTTATTGCCATTATTTGCATAGGTTTCTGGCTGACTAGATCTTCTTAGGTGCTACAATTGCATTGATACCTCATGGTAGTTAAATCTTAGAGTTGGCTCTGTTGATGTGTCAAAACGCAATCCACGACCAAGCCTCAGGTAGACCGCGTCGAAATATGTATAATTGAATCACTCCAGCCCTAGGACGCCTTTTTTTTAAAGACCAGTTCCGGAATATCGCCTAGACTTCTCGCGTGATCACATACCTAACATGAGCCCACCAATAGATCATTATCATGTATGCACATGCCTCTCGCCTAGTAAAGTGATGTGAAATCAAACAACCTCAACACCTTCGCGTATTCCTTCCCTTAAAATGCCGTGGTTGATGGAGTTGTTATTCTCCTGCCTCTTAACCCTCCCACCAACCATACCCCTCCGGTTCCTGCCTGTTCGGCCTCTACCCAACCAGTTCAGCTTTAGCAGTCGACCCAACTCTGCCACCATTTTGCTTGCTTCGTCGGTACTGGAGACGTTGATGCCTGTGTCGACGCTTGCTAGCACGCTCATGCACTGAAGCATGCGACCCACCATCTCCGTAACCTGCTTGCTATCCTCGACATTTTGTTCCCGTACGCTGCCTAGAATTTCCCTACCGCCCCGATCGTTGTCTCTCATCTGCGGCGTGAATGGCCTAAGTAGACCTCCGGTGCCAGTAGACGCAGGGTCCGACACGCCGCTGCCGAATGACACGTTGCTGATGGCCCGACTTCGCGACGGGTTCGAGTCGTTGCCAAAGACCGTAGTAGAGGTCGAATTGTAGCTTGCGATGCTCGGGTCCAACGACATTGCCGTCCCGGGACGACCTGAGAATCCATCGCTCGGCGATGTAGAGAGAGTTGCGATACTGTCATTCAAAAGTGGCGGCGACGCTAACGCGAGGGAGGAGAGGGATGACGGCAGGTGCTCGAGAGATAATCGCGAGAATATCGTCTTGAGTTTCTCATACCTAGGCAAGATTAGGGAATCCCGGTAAGATATGAGCACGAGCCGCCGTACATCGAGGACGCTAGACGCTGGCGATAGGTGGGTCTCAAAATTCGGTCCGCTAGGATGGGTGTTTGGCACTGGCAGGTCGGCTATGACTCCGCCCCAGAAGTCCCGTGCTTGTTCAGGAGTCAAGAGAGTTCCACAGCCGGAAAATTCCAAGTCTAGCGGTAGGAAGACAGCCTGCATATAGGGTAGGATACTTGTGAACGTGAAAATCCAGAGCTCTACCAACGAAGGAATCAACCTATCCTCAGAGGTTTTGCGCAATGTATGGTCGAGTGAAGCGAAGCCGGTTGAGAGGAGATCTCGTAGATCATCAACAATGATGTGAGCCGAGCGACGCTGTATGCAGTATTGGATATGCATATTTACGACGCGGTTGAAGTCTTCCACCGGCGATCGCAAATCTTCACCTTCGAATATGACTAGTAGCTTAGCTCTTAGATAAGGCCAGGCATCATCCAAAGACATATTATGAAGCCCGTATTTTCCCGAGTCGATAGGTTCGGAGAGGTAAGAATGTGTAGCAGCTGCCGCTGATCCAAAGCTGGCTGGTCCAGGCCATTCAGATCCTGTGCCGTAGGAAGATTCGTTGTCGTCCTTCCTCTTATCGCGTAATGCGCGCCCTCCGTGTCGGAGATCAAGCCCGCTAACACTTTTACCTATATTGTTGTTTGGGCCAGGGCTTGGTGGTATGTTAAAATTGTATAGGCTCGACGGCGCATTGGGGTCGACGGGTCGCGAATTACTGGCAGCGGAGGAGAGGGGGAGGTGATAATCGTCTTTGCTGCTAAGCTTATGTTTTTGCCGCGAAAGAAAGTGGTGTTTCTTCTCCTTATCTTTTTCCCTGCTGTCCCTATCCATGGACGGGTCGACTGGGCGAATAGTGGCGGCAGAAGAGTTTCCCAAGCTATAAAAGGATGACGAGTCTGCCAGACTAGTTGTGCTGAAATTGGCACGTTGTAAAGACGCTAGAGCAGAACCGATCTTTCCAGGACTCGGCAATGGCCGCTCTTTCGCATCACCTTTCGTATCTATCTTCTTAGGACGGGAAAATAGCTTGACTTTAGATTTCTCTGCCTTCACAGGCTTCTCGGGGATAGCTGGGGGCGTTGGTGCAGCTTGTTCGGGGGGTGGTAATCCTGGCGAAGATTGAGGTGATCTTGGAAAGACGACGTTCGCAGCGGCAGCGGCAGCAGCATGACTTCCTAGCAGGCCATTATGATAACCTTGAGCGCTAAAGCCATTATCCCGCGGAGCACTCGCCTCGGTAAGGCTTAACATAGGTGGGCTGCGATGACCAGTAGCCGGCTTGGGTCCGGGCCTCTTTGCGGTATCGTGGCTGTCGCTACCAGGAAATGGGACAGTTTGCGATCGATGGCGACTATGTTGTTGGTGCTGCATTACAGCAGCCTGAGCAGCTATTTGACTAGCTGACAGCCCGCCGACGGATTGGCTCTGGGCCTGCGCTTGAGCTTGGGCTTGGGCTTGGGCCATAGCGACGTGGGAGAGATTGGACGTGCTTGTGGATGGTAAGGTGGGCTCAAATAGACCTTGAGTCTGTGAATGTTTCCTCACGTGGCTGGCGCGGGTAGGAGGTAAGGTCAAGGGTGAAGAGGTTCGTGGTTGAGGAAGTTCGATGCTAGGTCTAGTCGGACGAGAGAAATTGTGTGGGCTGTTGGCATAAGAAGGGCTGGTGACGGTAGTGACGGGGCTCTGAGGGCCTCTCGTCTTAGGAAGAGATATGGTATCGTCGCTCGAAGATGTATCTATCCTGCGTATTTGAGGCCTCGGAGGGTTTGGTGAAGAGAATAAGGAAGATGAAGATGCGGCTGCGGCTGCGGCAGTTGAGGCCGAAGAAACACTCCCGGGCAAGGGAGAGAAGCTCCCGGGGGCTCTTTGCTGGGATCGTACTGGCTGCATTGTATGATCGAAACGTCTAGGTACTAGGTAAGTTCCCGGTCCTAGGTCTGTTACATCTTGCCTTGATCCCGAGATATAATAGGATCAGCGTCAACCCCAGTCCTCAATTTGCGCTATTCAATTGCCGGACATGTTCATGTACTAGGTATTATCGTGGTGTGGTAGTAATGCACGTAAGTGATGGTGTCTCGTTTTGATCGGACTAGTAGATTTCACCAACGATCTTGCAGTCTTGTTGATGATGTTGAGGAGATGGCTGGTACAATACCTACGTACAGTGTGCGAAAGATATTATTCAATGTTGTTATTTCGATCCCTGATAACACATGTATTAGTATGTATATCCATGGATCAAAGAGTGGAACCATCTCGTGCCTTATTACCTAGTAATTGCTTACATTATTTAACGTGAAAAAATATATGTATATATACATACATTATGTAAGGTACTTAGATTGATATCGATGTACTACGTATCATGCATACATACTGTACATCTGAGAACGCCATACTGCCACATCTGCCCCGCCCTTCATTAGTAATGTTACTTCCACCCCACCATCGTAAATTGTCTTGAAAGCTCTACATCATTAAAACATTTCAAATCAGTATCGTTGATATGTCCTCTTCCTCTTCCTCTTCCTCTTCTCCGGTGCCTCCAATGATGAGAATGGCTACTCAAATAACAGCAACCTATACCAACACAAACTCCGCCAGTGACTCTTCCTGCTCTCTATCTTCTACCACACCCTTCACACTCGCAACACCATTTACTCTCCCGGACTCCGACTCCTCTGGACATAAGACCTCGCACCTAAACATACTACGCGAGGCCGTATCAACGCTACAAGAGCGCGTGAATAATGAATTAACGACGCGCATGGAGGAAGAGGCACGCGAGATAGCCGCTGCATCCACTTTCTTTAAGAGTGCCAGTGTCAATACTATCAATGAAGCTGCTGAGGAAGATAATTACGGTGAGGAGGTAGTGGAGGATGAAGAGTAAGAGATGATGGGCCGATTGATCGATCGAGCCATTTTTTGCGACTACAATGTTGCTCATACCGCCTATACCGCCTATAAACTAGACGGAAATTGAATCGAGGATAGATGGGCAGATTTCTGATCTGCGGTTATATATCCCATCGTAGTAACAACCAGCGAGCCGACACAGGTTCAGACTTCAGAAGCGTATCTAGCCAGAAGCATCATCGATCCAACGCAGTTCTTATAGGATCCAATGATTACGAAGAAAAGAAGAAAGCACAAAGAGAAAAAAGCGTTATCAATTTAACTACGATCTAAATACGCGGGTATTGCCTCATCGCCTCTACTCCGATAGCATGCAGCAATAAAAATTACTGTGTCATGCTAAGAACCCCAAGCAAACCCAGAACACCATCCGTCTTGGGTATATACGAACGCGGCTTAACACTTCTCCCTCATCACGTCTATGCTCGTACCATAAATATCCTCATGATAATAGGTGTTTTCGTGCCGTAATATCCGCGCTCGCGCGGGTAGGAGGGACGCCGAAGTCGATAAATTGTCTTGCCTCATGCGCGGATGCTTCAGCTATGTCTCCCCCACGAACCAGCAACCCGCTCACTCCTGCTACCGCTCATGCTACGCCCCGGCCTTCCAAGGCATCCATAATGGACAACGGTATTATCTGGGAGCACTGCCACGACGCTGTTACCTAGTCTTTTGTGGCAGACACCACATACCCTCTCCTCGCCGATGACTACTTTCCTGCTACGCCCGCTCTGGCCGCCGGGAATTCCATCCCCAAGTAATAGCAGTGCTTGTGTATTCACAAGCTGCGTTTTACGCAGCCCCTCGATGATACGTGACTCCGAGATGACGCTGTTGGCTGCGCGGATACGCCCTCGGAAATATGACTCCAGTTCCGTCACCGGAAGGTCATCAGGTATGAGAGATAGCGTTGACTCTGCCGGCAAACGAGAGCCATGCCTCGAGAGGAGAGACAAGGCCGGTTCTAGGTTCGGTTCATTTGATGGTGGTGGGGTGAGGTATAGAGACAGTAGCATGTGGTAGATTGAAGGCTTCGAGTCGGGGTCACGGCCATCTTCGTCAGCCAACAACGCGGCAAAAGATTCCCTGCGGGAGCTTGGTAGCGCGTGAATGCGGTTACAATACCTAACACAACTTGTAAGCAACGCGCGCGGCCAATGGAATTAGTACCTACTCCTCTGCTTTTGCATAATCTTGCATGCTGAATACATAGATCTCGAGTGCTTGCTTGTGGGAACCCATGTTGCTGAACACTATAGCGCGAGCCTCGTAGAATGCCGGATCTGTAGATGTGGTTAGTTATGGCCGCTTCTTCCACCAGAATCAACGAATTTTCAACAGATGCGGACAACCTACCATCGCGGGGAATTATGCTTAGTGCTCTACTAAGACTGTACTGTTGACTTCCCCTCAAAAAAGCCACAAGACTATCCAGTTTCTCATTCCACGCCTCGTCGCGCTTGTCGTCTCTCAGGGCTTGGACCAACAGCTCCACTAGCTGATTATGAAAGTCCGGCGTGCCGTCTTCCAATTCAGTGATGATGTGTTCTAAGTAGCGAATCTCTAGATTGACGTCGATAGCGCCGAGATACCGGACGACCCTTTCTCGTGGCAAGGTCTCCGCATTTTCGCTATCCGCTAAAAACACTTCCATCCCCTGGTTCGGATCACGCCGCAGGACCCAGTCTGCGAACTCGAGAATGATGTCGATCATCTCCGGCGGAAGACTTTGCAGGTAGCCGATTGTCCTCCGCGGACCACGTAGCTGCTCGGGTATTGCCACTTCCGAATCCGTGTGCTCATTAAGTTCAAGTTTGGCTGATTCCCCTTCCAGGTTCACATCTCCAAACTTTCGAAGAAGGGTGAGCGCGTCGCGGTGGAGCTTTTTTCCGTAGAAGAAGTCGACCAGTTCGTTGTACCGGCTATTTTTAAGAAGGTGCTCGTTCACCACCGCGGGATCACAGAAGTTCGGGATACGAAAGAGGGAACCAGCAAGGGTGGGCGTAACGAACATGAGCCCACGGAAGAGAGCGGTGTCGACCACAGTGAATGTCTCCTTCAGCTCATGTTCAAGCTGCTCGTCAGAGTCGGAATGGGGATGAGTCAGTAAGGCGTCTAAATTCTCGTCTAAACTCATCGAAGAGTCCTTGCTAGTTGTTAGTTTACGAGGTTTCAACCTTCCGGTTGCTGGGTCGATCCACCGCTGCAGACGCGTCCTTGTGCCGGCTAAATAGCTGTTAAGCTCACGAACGGCCTTGATTAGATCCTTCCCCCCCAGCAGTCCATCATCCTCGGCATTATCCTTCTTAGTATTAGCTTTGACGCTCGCCACATCTTCGCTGTCAGTGCCGCCTTTCTTGGACGAGGTGATAGATGCCGCATCGGAGTCGCCTTTACGATGTCCCATCCAATACTTTGCAAAGGTGCTAGGTTTAGATGGGGACGCAACCTCGACATTGGGGTCGGGTTTCGCCGCTTTTTCACCGTTGACCTTCTCGTCCTCTTCCTGGTCTTCCTCCTCCGACGCGCTCTCCTCTCGTGTAGACTCAGCGGAAAGATCGCCGGCAATCGTCCTAGGGTATAGCCTTAGTACCCTTTGGGGAGGTGCGTGTACCTCGTCTTCGTTAAATAGCGCCAAGCTTTCTGAGAACTTCTTTTTCTTGAAGAGAACCTCCGCCTTCAGCATCTTAGACTCCCGCATAGTGCCAGTCTTATCTTTCAACAGCGCATCTTCGAGCATGCCGAGTACGCTTATAGCCTCGTCGTATTTGGCTGTGTCCACCAGTTCCTGGACCTGGGTGTCGTAGTCCGTGGCCTCCATCTTCCATACGGCTCTGTCGCTGCTGATGTGAAAGCCTTTACCCGCATGAGCGAGACTCACTGTTGGTGGTGGGAAATGTAATTGTGCGGCGCCGGGAAGTTCAATGATCTGTAGAAGGCTGAGCGTTTCCGGATTCCGCACCTCCAACGTACCTTTAGCCGGTGGCTGGAGGATCAAGATGTAAGGGTAACTATATCCGATGCTCTCGGGGGCACTCTGCCACGGGACCTGACGTTTGTCTAACGGATTTCCGTTCGTGTCGATGAATAGAGAATTGATGTCCTTCGCGAGCAACATCTGACCCTCGGCCAACCTCGTAGCTAGGGGCTTCGGCATATAACCGCCGAGTCCCATGTAACCCATACTCGCGGCACCGAACCTGCTCCCCTGCCCTCCTGTTGCCGCAGCACCCAGCCCGACTATCTCGTGCGTTTCCGACGTAGTCACGTCAACCAAAACGTATCCCGCGTTCATACCACAGACAACTTTGGTCGCGTTGGCCCAGGTCAAAGTCCTCACACCCTCAGGCAGCAAAATCTCGGTGACGTCGTCACGTAACTCGCTCTCGTGCCAGCTCCATAGCAACAAGCGTCGTTTTATAGCTACGGCGAGACGGCTAATGATCTCTGGAATACCGGTAGCGGCATCCTTAACTATATTGCTGGTGACAGCAAAGCAGGTAGCATTTTTTGTACGTGATATTGTCTCGACCAACTCGTAGGTCTGGAGATCGTGGAGGGAGACGTGATAGTTGGAGAGGGAGACGATAATGTTGGCTTCTTTGATGATGGCAAGTTGCTCAACGGCGCGTGTAGAGAACTTCTCAACTTCACGTAGAAGATCGGTTGGTTTTAGAGGAGAACTAGATTTCGGATTTGTCTCGGTACTTGGAGGAGAGGAGGGGGTACCATTAGAAGCAGGAGGCTCGGATGGTTGGGTTAGTTCGTTTAGGCGGTATATCCTCAGCGACCCGGTATTCAGACCGACAAGAACGCGATCGCCTACGGTCAAATATAAGATTAGTTACTTGAACATAAACATTCACACGAGCCACATAGAGGCGACAAGACGCACCATGTGCCAATATCGTTTCTATCTTAGATTTATCGCGTTGCTTTAGTTCGATGATGGGTCGAGCTGTGAATGCGGAGAGCATGGTGCTCTGATGCTATCATCGGATAGTCATTGATTACGAGGTTCGAGTCAAAGAAGACGGCACAAGGCAAACTCGACCAAGTTTAATGGGTTCCGAGAAATGAAGGCATTCAAATGTTCAATGAAAAAAATATGCCTAAAGTAGAGAATAAAGGAAAAGAGAAATTACCTAGGACCTTGATACGTATGTCATCTGAACCTTAGTTGGATGCTTCTAGGGTTTGAAGGTTCGATGCTAAGGTGGCCGAGGTACCCTGTATCCTTGTACCCACCCTATGACCGCATAAGTTAGTGTACTAACCCACATTTGGCTGTGACTTATTCAACATCCGTCCTTCTGATTGAATAAGAAGTCGTGCACAGTACCTACATCGTACTATACCCAACCTCAGGCGCTAGTATACATATACCTATGTAGGTAGTGGATATGATACCTACGTAGTATCTACCTAGGTACTAGATACGCTGGAGGTAGGTGTTTGTATAAGTGCACCTAGGTGCTAGAGACATTTCTAAGCAACTTTAGAAGTTGCATATATTATACTGATACTGGTTGCATCGACATTCACCCGTATCCCCAAAGGGGATACTGTGCTTTGACTGGCAAGAATTGCAACTTAGCCTAAGGTACTTCTAACGTTGTAAGTTTTCCATATAAATCCTATGTATTTTTCTAAAGACGTATTCTGTATACTTACATATATTACTAGTTCTATTTTAATAATGCAACTAAGAATAAAGACTTAACTTATCGGGTAATATTCGGATCGTCTTGCAACTCTTGTCCATTTTGCGCAGTATCCCCTTCGGGGATACAGGTGAATGTCTACCTAGTAGTATAGAACCAGTACCTAGTATTAGTATATAGTTACTAGTATGCACTAGATATGTCATCATCCGTCACCGCAATCAGATAGACTAGGTAAAGTTATACAAGTTATCAAGCATTTTGCTCTTCACATAATACCTAGTACGTATAGATACCTATCCAAAAAGTAAAACCACAGATGAGCAACTTCATAATTTGGCCTGACGTGGAGACTAGATAGTCCCTTTTCACCCCTTTAATCACTTTACATGCCAATGACCCGCATCGCACCGTATCCCAGGGTCACGACAACCGCGAGGGTTATCAGACTACTCGGCACACCTCGGCTGATGAAATGCTTCACCTGCAAGTACCGCTGCCCTGTTGGGTCCTCCTTCATAATAGCCGCTGTGATATGTTAGATATCATTCTCCAGTTCCAGATCCAAGGCGCCACGCGAAGAAAAAAGGACTCACTCATATTAGGGAATCCGCTGGTTGGCAACGCCATCGCCGCGCTGCACATGAGTGCCGCCGCCATGACTAGTAGGTTAGGATGCGGCTCGTCCATTCCCTTTCCGATATCCGACACGAGAGGTAAGATGATCAACGCGGCGACAGTGTGGCTGATAAACGTGGCAATCACCAAAGTCAGGCTCGAAAATATAATTAGTATGCCGTACAAGTCGACCCCGTCCACCTCCTGGGAGATGCCCTCAGCCACGGTATGGAGAAGTCCTGACGACTTGACGGCCTTGCCAAGAGCCAAACCACCCGCCGCGAGGATAATAATAGTCCACGGGAAATTGTTGAAATCTTCCTTGGTGAGTATGCCGACACCAAAAAAGAGCACAATCGGAATAATGGCGATGACGCCCATATCGCCAAACGTTGACTCGAGCTGGTGACTCGCACACCAAAGCCCGATGGTAGCGATACATATGAAGGACACAAACCATTGTAAGCCTGTAAACGCTTCCTTTACTGGTCTAATTGGTACGATAGTAGTACCTTTTCCAGGTTGGAAGGTGATGAGGAGGAGGATCCATATTAGGAGAATAGATATAATTCCTACCGGAATTACGACAAAAAACCATTCACCCCATGTCGGCGCCGGCTCCATGATGCCCAGTGCGACGACATTTTGTGGCGATGCGATAGGTGAAAGCATACCGCCAATGTTAGAGGCGAGCGCGATACCCATGATCACCGCCTTAGACATGCTAGAGCCCGAAGGGAGGTTACGTAGCATAGGCTACCAAGTTCCTTGTCAGAAAAACATCAGAGCATGTTAGGAAGCGTAGACTTACCTCGACGATGGAAAAGCAGAGCACAGGAGCTGCCACATTACTCACGAGCATGCTGGCAAAAGCCGCCACAAACATGGTCGCGATGAGCACCGTCCTCGGTTGCGTCCCGGCCTTACTAAGAACGAAGGTCGCAATCCGCTTATCAATCTTGCATTTAGACAAGGCGGCGGCAACAGTGAACCCTCCCAGCAGAAGCATGATGACGGGCGTCCACATAGCCGCGAAAACGTAAGGAGTGGCGTTCTTAGAATCCAGTCGCTTATATGGCACATCGTCTTCGCGGACGACCTGGAGGACAACGCAGAGGAAGGGTATCAACAAAGAAGTCACGAAAAGTGGTATTGCCTAAGATAAAGTTAGTTACGCGGTTAACGCGAATAACATCGCATACCAACACTACTTACCTCGGTAGCCCATAACAGGCTCACGAACACCAACATAGCTAAGCAATTTTGCTGCTCGGGCCTATCCATGATGGGAACAGATAGCAGAACCAGAAATATAGCGATTATTCCAAGAAGTGTGAACATAGTCGAGCCGAACAACCATGTTGGGCAGGTAAAACGGCCGACAGGGGTCGTGATCTCTCTCATGGGAGTAGCAGGGGCGTCGTCACCTTGCAGCCTCACCTTAATCCCATCGTTTTGCGCGCCGAGGAGACCTTTTCCGAGGCTTGCAGCTTCAGCGCGACGCTCTAGACCGATGAGTTCTCGCCATACTGTGTTTCGTTCCCAGACGACGTGCTCTCTCAGATGCGATCGGAGATCCTTCTTAGCGAGAGGCTCGTCACCATGGGTAACCACGTCGGCGTATGCCTTCTCCATCTTGGCGATGCTCTCCTCGACCTGTCTGATAGTCACAGGTAAGAAAGGATAGGTGATCTCAACGGTGTCTTTCATATATCTCGGTCGAAATTCCTTGTCGATGATCTTGTCGAACTTTTTGAGGACCTTGCTAAAGCCTGTTCTGTTCAGCTGCACGTACGACTTAAGTTCGCAGAGCTGCACGTAGAGGCTGACGATACGCTTCTTCAGCATGATGCCGGAAGAAGAATGCATGGCCGTCTCGGCATAATCATCGTAACCAAGGCTGTATCTGCGCGAACGAGTAAGGTCGGTTGAGACAGTCAAGTCGGTGGAAGCAAACATCGTGCTCGGAACAGTGCGCCTTCGGCTATGTGCTCCAAGGCTTGATCGTCGGCGCCTCCTCTTGTTGAGGGCCGACGTCTCATCTTGTTCGTCGACGTCATCCTCGTCTTCATCGCTATCCTCGACGCCATCATCAGTCGAACGAGTACTTCGGGCACTTTGGGCACTCCGGGGACCTCGAGTAGGCTTCACCGGGTCACTAATGATATCATGCAGGGCGGGTCTCTGGGGTATATCGGTTTGAACTTGGCCATCGGCGTCGAGTGATCCGAGGTCGCGCATAAGATCGTCGACCTCGTCGAAGAGCTCCTTTTCCTTGACGCCGTAGAAGGATGATATCTTCTCTAGCTCAACATCTAACGCCCGGGCAAAAGCGACCTCGGGGTCCTCATTCCGAAGGAGCGGTCGTGTTTCAACATCGGAGATGCCAGGTTGGTGGATAGTCTTTTCGAGTCCGTAAATTCTACAGGAGAAGAGTTAGTAACAGAAGTAACAGAAGTAATGGAAGTAATGGAGCAATAGAGTAACAGGTGTAGTAGATGTAATAGATGTGAGAATAGACTAACAATTTCTTGAGATTACTATATGCGATGTAATGACTGCTCCAGTCGGGAACGGCATTGAATTGGATGCTATGAGAGAACTTCATCTCGTCTTGTTCTTCTAACCACCTTCTCTTGTCGTGTTTCTTTTTTATTCTCTGTAACTGTCTCTCACTTGACGAAGACGGGGATTCGAGTTGTTCGGATTGGTTGAGATGTTGTAATTCTTGGAGTTCGTACGTCTCCCCTGATATGTTGTTATTGTTATTATTTTTATCAACACTACTACTCCCTCCTCTATCCTCTATCTCCGTTAATCGCTGCCGGGGATGGTGGGGAGCTCGATGCGCATGAGCAGAGTCGCAGTCAGAGGAAGAGGAGGGGTGGTGCCCCAGAGACTTTGAAGGTGCTATGATGGAAACGGTAATAGCAAGAAGTATAGCAAGAATAATAGCAAAAAGGGTGGAAACTTTTTCGTTTTAGGGTCCGGCATGAAATGATGCAACTTTGGATTATACGCGATCTAATATGGATGGTCCACAAGCAGCGACGTCTAGACTTTTAACTTTATTACCCCTAGATACCTAGTAGGTACCTAGTAGGTAAGTTAGGTACCTACCTAGTAGGTATTTTAGTGAGTCGAGATCCATAAATGCCAAACTTGTAAGGTTAAAGCCTGTACCCTGAAATGTACACTGCCAGGTCAAAAGTTTGAGTCCGTTTTGTTAAGCCTGAAGTCACATATCCGTTACGCCAAGCCACTATTCCTAATATCAATTAGTATCTCAGTAGCTCCATGATCCCAGTCAATCTCTTTTAGAACCTTTTTATCTTGAATAACTTCATGAATATAAGGTCTAATCTCTTGAAATAAAGTCTATTAATATATTTACGCTGTATACTTTTTAATAAACCAGGTTGCATCACTCTAAAGTCTTTGAAAGGGTAAGAATTTAGTGGTTTACTGCAACCCCTTTTCGATTAGTGTTACAAAAGGCCAGCTTTTCTTTCAACATATTATATCTCAGGCTATAATACTTCAAAATAGATGCAACCAGATTTATATTATTACCGCAATCAATAGCTACCTATCAATACTATTTACAGCCCAAACAAGAATATATTCGATAAGTTATCTGAGTATGAAGTCAAGAAAGAGCTATTATGTGGTAAAAGCTCCAAGCTATCTCATCTAGCATAGTGGCTTGGCACCGTTTAGTGCGACTTCAGGCTTAACAAAACGGACTCAAACTTTTGACCTGGCAGTGTATGATCTCCAACAAACGCCCCGACAAATGGGACCCACGTGTGGCTGGCAGCTCTACTACGTAAATATGAGCCACAAGTATTATCTGATCAAACACATCCCGGGTCACTACCTACTATTAATACCTACCTACCTACATATCGGTACTTACATCCTAATATATAGATCACGGGTACCTATGATTATTAGGTACCTAAAGAAGTACATTCATAATTCATATCCTAGTACCTAGTATCCTCGCATCCAGCCTTGAAGCTGTAATACAAATAACAAGTATTAATGTTGAAAATTAGAAGAGGAAGTCAAGGCCCCTCACAGAGTGTCAAGATACCTAGGTACCTAGATACCAGGTACAATATATCACACAACTATATCTTGTCACTTTTGTCAATGTGCTGATGCATCACAGTTCATCACGCAACCAATCATAGATATCTAAAATCTGCAGGCTTCCTACAATAGAAACATACTATAACTTCTTGCTTCTGACTCCTCGATTCAGTTTCTCAACTACGTACCCGCCTGCCTAACCCATCCGCTTTATCATATCCATCTCATCGGTACCTACAGTTGCGTTTATAGTCAATATGAACCGGTACCGACATAGCTGGCATCTTGAGGAGCACCGTCGCCGAGTACGGGCTGCGGAAGTCGGCCGTCAGCAAGCGGCAGCAGCCCGTCCTCTTCGGATCGCAAGGCCCCCTCAGCCCATTTCAGATGTACCTGTCGCTGGCCTGGGACTTCTAGACACTCTACCCAACGAAGTTATCATGATCGTCTTCAACAATTGCACCCTACTCTCCCTTCTGCGACTTGAACGCGTGAATAAGGCTGCTAAGAAGCTTGTGGGCCTTCTAGATCGCGTCGGATATATAAAAGAAACTGCAAAAGGCATTGTCGGACGCGCCAAGCCACCGTACCGTCAGATCAGGTTCACCATCTTGAAGATCAAGACATATCAGGGATTGCACGACCTCTTAACAACGTTTATCTGCGAGAAGTGCGGCAAGCCGGGCTCGTTCCGTATTAAAAAAGTCAAGGTTCTCTGTGATATCTGCTGTCTCCCGATTAATCTAGGAGACCACAGAGTCGAGTGAGACAAGAGTATTTTCTTCACCATACGTTTTTCTATGGCTGGCACAACTAAGACGATAACGGTATACTAAGCTATGCGAGTATTCATTAACAAGTCTTGATTTGAGAAGGGTCAGGTTGCGTAAAGGTTCCAAGGTTCGTAGCTATGAGATATGAGATATGAGATACAATAGGTACCTGCTTGTTTATTAAGTAGTAATACTCTTTAATGAAATATAGGTACCTATTTCTCAGATTAAGTCAATGTTATAGATACCTATGTACCTAGGTAGGTAAGAAAGAGAAAGATCAGTATGGCCTTCATTGAATCGGTTTGTCTAATCAGACGGACCTCCCACTAAAATCAGACGGACAACCCACTTTACTACACCCACTCAGGTTAGTCTTTGAAATACCTACTTTAGGGTACAGCTCCTCATATAAATCTAAGTACCTTTTTGACACCTTTAGGTACCTTATATAGAACTACCACTTTTTATCGACGACGACGTCGAATTTAGCCAAGATCTCGATATCCTCGATATGGTACTGAATAATGCTTCTATTAGGGTTCTTAGAAACTTGAAAACTTAAAGGATAAGATATGAATCGATCTAGATAAAGCCGTATAAGATTTACTAATATATGTGCGAAGTACGTATACAATACTGGTCTAAGTATATTTGATGCTATTCAAGAAGCAAAAGCGCCAGTCAAAGCCTATAATAAACGCTAGTGAGAAACCTACAACTACCTACATAATAGTTTCCCCGAAGAGCTTTTGTAAGGGCAACATTAAAAAGGGTTGTAAAAGGGCGATAGCAAGGTTCGCGATGGAAAGACTTTAGTCGAGAAGGTACTTAGATTTGTATGGGAGTTGTACTCTAACCTATGTATCCACTGGACTAGCCCAGTTAGGTATAATAGAGTGGGTTGTCCGTCTGATTTTAGTGGGAGGTCCGTCTGATTAGACAAACCGCATTGAATGATAAATACCTTCACTTTTGACTCTTCTATCATACCACATTTTACCTCTTAACATTGATCTTGCCAGAGAAGCAAATCCTAGATACCCACCTATATAGGTATTGGCTTGATACGTTGGCAATTTAGAGATAGAGTTAGTTAGGAGTTAACCCTACCAGTCTTACCTGTTCCCCGGAAATTGAAGCTAGTCAATCCTAGCTTTTCGTCTTATTTACCTAATCTTAACACACTGCTTATTTGTAGTCTTATAGGGCTATCATTCCTCAATAACTTTTATTAAGAAAACTTTATATATCTGTTCCCGCAGTAGACTTGCAGCCCAACCTAGACAGGTTTACACTTTGAGCGCCCGTCAGTGTTCCATATGGTGTTGTAGATTCGGCTCGACGCCTCTATGTAGGTAGGCTACCAATGCGAACTGTCCCCCACGAGGTATTTACCCATGTATGTAATAGATAGGTATATATCCGGAGAAGGTCACAGCACAAGACGATAAACAAGCCAGCTCATAGCTGCCGTTTTGAACCAGGCCATCTTCTTGATTTGAAATTGTCCTGCTGCTGCGTTTTCAGGCGGGCAGCTCACCACCGGATGCAAGCCTTTGCACACCTTGGCGGTAATTGCTGCTGATATACTAGACACAGCCGAAGCGGCTACCGTAGGTGGACAGGAGGTTACAGTGGTAGGAGATGTCTGGAAAGGAGGTGCAAGGACGGCACACGTTTCTCGGCCGTCAAGTTTGTCTGGGTTTGTGCGCAATGTTCTCGTCACGTTGAAGGTGAAGTATTTATCCGTGATATTGGCGCAAGTGTCGGCGTCCGCCGTAGTAGCCATGTTGAGGTCAAGTTGCTGCGCACCGTTCTTGGTGGTGAATTCTAATAAGCCGATCCGGTTATAATAGGTAAGGCTAGATGACGAACTCTTGTCAATAGACGAAGAGTTTGAGCAGTTCCCTGAACTCAGATTCCAAACAACTGCCCATTCACTTTCGGTGGCGTTGAATGCTAGGTAAGTAAATTAAAAATTGAAAAGTTCAGAGGGCCTGCTGACAATATTGGAGCGTACCGTTTGTAAAGGAGAACGCATAGTAAGGGTCGCTAGTATTAGTGAAATTCACATTTTTCAGAGTTATAAGCCCACTGGTGGTAGAACCATTTGCACTATGGAGTTGATAGATGTCATAGTCGAAGTTCAGGTCAAGGGGCCCGGCAAGCTCCGAATTATAGATGGCAAAAACGATAGGTGTAAGCTCTGAAGGTGTGTACGTATCATTGCGTGGAAATACTAGATGCACCTCTACTATTGACGGGAATATAGCCGCCTGCACCGTAGACCAACATGACAATATCAGGAGCAAAAGGCGACCTAACTGGCGGAAAGAGCCAAACATTGTTAAGTGAGGAAACCCGAGTGGAATGGATAGAATCACACGGGATAGAAGCAAGAAGAAATCTACATATATATGAGAAGAGAAGAAGCTGATGTTCAAAGAGTCTTAGGATTGAGGATTCAGCTTCCAGGGGCAGGGCTAGTCTAGCCCCGTCGATGTCAGGGGTATATATCGTGATGTCCAATTGAAACATACCGCGTGATCACGTTCCTCGGTATCGTTTATAGTATCATTGTGTGTAGACATCATAATCAGCATTGAAATAAGTACTTAATATTATTTACTAAGCAAGAGATAAATTATACCTTGTTTTGTGATTAGGTAGGCATCTAACCTAGCAGCCTAGGTACTAGGTATTAGGTACCTAGGGAGTTATCAAATCTGATTATACTATTTTTTTTGGGGGGGAGGGCACGTACCTAAGGTCCTACCTACCTCCTAATCATACCAAGGTATCGACGATGAAAATTATGATATAGAGATTTTCCTCACTACCTACTAGGTACCTAACCTAGGTACTCAACCCCTAGCTAAGTCTCATCACCAAGTAGTCTCGACAACTTATTAGGTACCTAGGTATGTAGGTAGGTAATGAGGTTAGAGCCGAGTCCGGTATTATCAACGCTGACTTCAGCATCTATGACATCGCCGCTGACACACAGAGCCTCCTCTAGGTATATCTTTGTGGACCTCAAGGACAGGTACCATCAATACAATATCCTGGCTATGGTCACTTACCTACTCTTTGTTCATTGTTGTCTTTCTTGGTTAAATGATGTAATAGGCAAGCTAGCAGGTCAATAACTTCTAGGTTCACCTACCAGAGACATATGTCGTTAAATTGTACGAAAGAAGTTCTCGCTACATGATAAATAAACAAAGGCAGACGACAGTCTATTCTTAGTTATTATACGGCATTAAAAGACGCCTACCTAGGCACCCTACCTATCAAACGGAACCCGTACTATCAGTATTATTGTATAAACAAAGTCACTCTAACATATCTATTCAACCACCACATGGCGCAAAGAAAACCAGACAAGCACAGGTACCAATAACAAAGCCCTACGTATATTGTGAAGACAATAAGTGGTTATTTCCAATCCCCCTTTTAACCCCCGAGTATAAATAGGTAGTATGGGGATCAATCTGGCAACAGAAATTACAAAAATCAAGCAACAAGCAACAACCTCAATAATTTACACGATAGCTAAATCCGAAGACTCTTAAACAAGCAAAAAAAAAAGCATATTCAATATTAAGTTAGTATTAATGATGGCTAACATGAAGAATACCTCCACTACCCGTGCGACGAAGCCTGCTCTTCCTAAGAAGGGAGGCCTTTTCGACCTCAGCGATACCGACAATGGACTTCACGCAGGTAATGGTTCTGGATCAGGTTGCTCGGTCATGTAATGGGTAGAGATTAGCTACCCAAGTGCGAGATAACGAATTAAGTTCACGGATACCAATTCCTGTGAATGGGATGATTTGGTAAAGGGTTGGGCGTGGGTGGCACTCTTTTACTACGCTCAATGAGTATCTAGTTATAAATATCACTCCTTACTTTTCTTTAGTCTTTAATAACCACTCCTATACCATAAACAGTCCAAACTCGGCTTGTAGTCCAGTTTACCGTAGTAATTCGAACATGGGTTTCAAGCGCAGTTATTCGAATACCTCATCCCTTCAGGCTGGGTGCTGATTATAGGGGTAGCAAAAGACATCTTGGCCAACACGTCAAGAAATACCTGCTTATCTAATAGGAATTGTTAACTGATCATCGTAATGTTTTACATATGATAGTCATTTACCTATGCGTATTGAAATTAATATCCTACCCCCTCAACTAGGTACCTGTATTCATTTATTCCTTTGATGACCTAGGTAGTATACCTTTAGTGACTTAGCTACCTACCTAGGTAGGTAGTAGGTATTAATAATCGTCTCGAAATAGGAAGACAAAACTGAGTACTAAGTAGGTATTATCATGCATCGCTATAGGATACGAAAGTCATTCAAATCATAGCGAGAGCTATAATTTTCTAGAACTAGGCCTTTGATGTATCCCCTAAGAGGCTAAGCAGTAGGTAGGTACCAGGCAACAAGGCAAATGGTGGCGCGTGGCGATGTAACAATAGACCCGTGCCGTATTACTACATCCGGCACTTCGCAGCCCTACACCGAGTTCAGACGTCGTCAGTGTCGGTGGCTGCTGTTTCGGTAGAAACATAGCCATCGCTTTTCCTATGCCAAATCAAGAAAGTTGGGCTGACAGGACATTCAGGGGCCAAGGCTTCACCTAGGTATCTTCGCTTCTATATCAACAGCGACGATTCAGTCGATATACCTAGGTAGGTACCTGGTAATTATTCATCGCCTTAAACAATAGTTGAGTGTAAGGCTTTATTGAATAACAGGTAGGTACCCTCTCGTGGCTTGCCACATTATGCTAAACTGCCCAGGTGAGTAGAAAGAGTCCTTGCAAACTAACAACTGCTTCTCTAAAATACCTATCAATGAGTAGTAATAATTATACCTAAACATGAAGTAAAGAGGCCGTCCTTCAACCTTGATTCTTGCCAATACTATGTAACAGGCACTTGTCGTGGTACATATATACACCGACGAGCTGCTAAGCGTTGTACGGCATTGGCTTGTGCAGACTTATGAGGTCTGATGACCGCATTATGCAGAGGTGATTGTCATGATTGACAGGGACCAAATCGACAAGACTTCTTCTTCTTTTTTCTCTCTCCCTCTTCTTTCAAAGAAAGTCGGTCAAGAAAGGTGAGAATATCAATTATGAAATAGCAAGACAAGAAATCAAGTCACCTGGATCTGGATTCTTCCAACGCTTAGAGAGGTGCATTAACACATATGTAAGTACTAGGTACATATGTAGTAAAGAAGCGAGGAAGTAAAATATTTCGCTATACGTAATTAATACTTGCGAAATGTATGGACCGATTCGTACGTACGCGAGTACTGAATATGTATTGAGCCTCGGTACAATGCTAACTGGAACCTATCAAGCGATCTGGGATGCGCTGGCAAAATTAAGCAGGGATTTGCTGCAAACTATTTATCTAATCCCTGCATATATCAAGTCCCGCGACTGGTTTGCCGATAATAAAAAGTGCGGAGGTGACGATCATTTAATTTTTTTTTCCCTCTTTTCCTTTGTTGGAGAATAGGAAGTAGATTGTTCATTATGTTATATGTATGGCAAGCAGTAGATGCATTGTTATAGATAATATAGATAGAATGTAGGTACATACATTTACTACCTAACCTTAGGTATCTACATAGATAATTGCGGCACTTTGCATCGAAGTTTACCGTGCTAGTAATCAAAGGTATCGAAAGCTACCTAGGTAGGATATACTTGCATATGAAGGTTCCTGCTGATTGTCCCTACCGATCGCTTTGTAAACTCGATATATGTACTACGGAGCCGGGGTTTACTCCTACCTGTTCCTGTCGCTTGTTCCAGTCCAATCGATATCTTTCCGCATTAGGCGAATCCATTTCTCTTTTCCCGGAATATCTACTATATCCATCTTTTTATTAATGAAGTCGTGACGCGTAACAGCTTAAATACTTAGGCACCTGCATAGGTAGGTACGAGGGGACAACCGTAACGTCGAACTCTTCCAAGTTCCATCCCACAAAGATCATAGCTTAACAGCAATGATGAAGATGGGTCTGCATGACGGCAGCAATGCATGATGCAAGGTCGGAAACACTCCATCATCCCATCGTCTAAAGACAGCAATCTTCGGCGAAACATAGAGCGGCAGCAGCAGCAACAAAGTCACCGCATTTCTACAAACATCCACCCTATCTAAGTATGTACGTACCCGGTATACACCTACATAGGTGCATTACGTATCTGCACACTACTAAATACATACCTAAGTACCTGTACCTACGTATAGTATTAATTGTTAAAGATTATATATCTACCCAGCATTTTAGAGTAAAAACCGAATGCATGTTGAATAAGTAGGTATGGACGTATTAGTTTGCCAGTTCCTGACGACGCTGACTGTATTGGTACGATCGCTATTAGCATCCATAGGTATCTTAGATAGGTACCTACCCACCTCCCTCCTCTTTCATTTGTTCATACCGTCAAGGGTCGTCTCGGATATTTAGACATTTTTAACCTCCTAATATAAGAGCTATACCTAGGCACTTCTAATGCTACTTAGGTAGCTGCCTAAGGTATTTAAACCCCGAGGTCTCGACAAGGTCGTGAACCTATCTTATCTATCTCGGGTCATCATCATCGACGTTGACGGTTTCTACCGATTCGCCAGACTTGTGAAAAAGCTTATTGTTAGTTGCCGCACTAGCATCCACAGAGTTCCAAGGTTCTAATGATTAATCAAGATTACGTACCCAGTACCTTGAATAACACTTAATACCAAACGGGCAACTTGTTATGCCGAGATCTATAAAGTTTTAAACATAAACTACATAGAGCGTTAACCACTCTTCTGTAGGTACATAGGTACCTACTCAAAGGGATGCTTCGGACTCTTAAGGTTACCTAGGCTTAAGGTAAGTGTATTCCACACTAATAAATTTCAACGTTCAGATCAATCGACATCATGATTACCATCATAATCGTGTCTGTCCCACTTTTATCTTCCCTGACCCGACCCAGCTTTTTAGATGGTCCATCGAATTTACTAACCATTTTTAGCAATCTTTGATTGAGGACCCTTGTTTTCCTTTAAAACCCAGCAGCTGCCCAGCAGCACAGGTACATAGATGTATGTACAAACACGCATCCTTGACTTGTAAGGTCGAAACGAGAACTTTAATATTAAAAAAAAAGAGAGGAAAGTGGTAAAGCTAACGGGTGAGCCAACTTGTACATATTTCTGACTTAATCTTACCTAAGGTATTATTTCCGTCTATGTAACTGGGTCGATTTTCATTATTATTGAAGACAGCGCTTCTGCCCGCCGATAAAACGGCAAATGACAAACGATAAAACGAGAGCTCACTTAGATACTAATAAACAACTACCATAACCACTACCACCACTATTTCTATCACCCGCGGTTCTTTGTAACCATCTGCGTGTTCTGTGTTCCCTTGACACAGTGACCCGCAAGGTACAAGAAGGGGGGCGGATGCTTTTTGGGTGCGGATAGCCGCGTACTTGGCAAGTGGACGCCGTGGATTCGACAAGGATTTAAAAAAGACTGTACCAGGGTGGATGCATGTCTTAGTGACTCCACTCATACCTTGGACCTAGCATAACACAACTCAAGCTCCCGTCCCCCTGCCACCCTGTCTGCCCCCATCCATACTACACACCATCCACAAACCCATTCACACCCTTTTTATTTATTTATTATTTTATTCTTATTTTTACTTTTGAACTTTTTATTATTTTCCCTTTGGTAAAGTGCTCTGAAGCTAAAAAAAAAAAAAAAACCCTCCGGACCCCTGTTGACGAAAGCTGGTCTAGCATACCGACCCCAGCAGCCCCAGCTCAACCAGCCAAGGGGGGACGACCGAGAATAGCCAAGCAGTTCAAGGAAGGTCTAGCGCAAAAAAAAAAATAGAAGCAGAAGCACAAGCAACACAGCACACAGCACCACAAAGCTGTGCATGCGCGCTTGTGTACCTGTCGTATGGGTTTGTGTGAGACTGTGCTTCCTTGGCCTGCTCAATTTGAAAATACCTACCAAGATACCTACCAAGATAGATTTTCCCATTCCTCTACGGCTTTTTCTTCTTGCGCTACTTTGATTTATCCGTCCGCCTCAAACTACTTACCATACTCTCGTAACAAATAGGAAGAGAGGTATATCTCTTGTTGACGTAGCCATACTCTTTCACCTACCTATTTTGTTTTCTTCCTCTTTGGTTCGTTTTACCTACCGTATCCTTATGAGGAAAAGCGCGTATCGAGCCAAATACACACACACACACACACACACACACACACACACACACCAGTGGCAGTGAGAGAATCGGGAGAGAGGAGAAGCGAAGAGAAGAGAGAAGAGAGGGAAGAAAAGAAAGAAGGGAGAAGGGAGAATAGAGAAGAAGAAGAGGGGATTAGAAATCTCCATCTAATTCCTTTTCTTTATCATATTCCGAGACGGTGAATATCTGGATTACTTTGGTAGTGCCGGTACTAGACCTATCTATCTACCTACCCTTACTGCATCGTCCCCATCTAGGATACCTACTACCTAAGCACTAGGTGGGTAAGAAAAACTTGTTGGGCGGCCATGGATTCTCGACAGCCGCCACAACTCCCTTTTGCTCGTAACGCCGCTGCATCGCCACCAGTTTATGCACGATCGCCCTTCCCACCCGCGTCTAGCTCAGCTTCGACAGCGACAACATCGTCACCCTTTCATCCCTCGAATCCTGCGTCTGCAAGTCCTGCTGCGTACGGCGAACATCAGCGACGACCATCAGACACGAGCCCTTTCTACCCGCAATCAAGGCCACCACCATCTTATGCGCCAGAACCGACCTCACACCCTACACCAAGTCATTCGCGACACCCAAGCTCATCGTCAATTAATGTCCCCCTGACCCGTAATATGCCTCCCCCCTCACCTCCTCAGCATCAGAATCAAAAACCGCAGGCTCCTCATCCTGCGCATCAGATGGGTCACTATGGCGGTCCACCTGCGCCAAGAGCTCCTCCCGTGAATCTGGGTCCCCCGAGCGCGTTTCCTTCGGCTCGAGAGCTTCCCGCACTAAATTCCATACCTCGAACGGGGAGCACGGGAGGGAGCATGTCAATATCTTCGATGCTTGGAGGGCCCCCGCCAGCTCGTGAGCCTACTCCTGGCCATCCGACTTCTTTTCCACCCCCTGCCACCACTTCTTCTGTTTCAGGACCCGCATATGCCGCGCCGGTCCACGCGTCACCTAGAATGCAGGCCGCAAACGAATATGTCGCTTATAATAGGAGGCCCCAAACACCTGACCAAGGTAGACCGTTTGACACAAGAGATCATAGGGGTAACGTAGCCGGGTCGCCGCCGCAGGGCATGTACGGAACTCCTGAATTGTCCCGATACAACACACCACAGGCCTATCCGCAGCGTGGCCCACCGATGCCGTCGGCGGAAGAGAGAAGAGAACCGCCGGG
This sequence comes from Annulohypoxylon maeteangense, assembly GCF_022496945.1. Classification (NCBI taxonomy): domain Eukaryota; kingdom Fungi; phylum Ascomycota; class Sordariomycetes; order Xylariales; family Hypoxylaceae; genus Annulohypoxylon; species Annulohypoxylon maeteangense. Next base: position 49,397 of record NW_025953277.1, read on the forward strand.
CCGGATTCCTCCTGCTAACGTACCCCCTAGACCGAGTAGTCAGCCCAGATCTTATCACGGCATGCCTCCGCGGCCCGTAGAGATGGGGAGGGCACCTCCGCCTGGCGACCCCGTATATGGGAGGCGAGAAGAGGCGCGACCACCTGGCCCACCCGAATATAACCCTGAGCGACCACCTCGGACCATACCCTATGAAGAACAGCGTCGCTTCCTTTCAGAACGGGAAATGAGAGAGCAGATGAATCGAGAACAGATGAGCCGGGAGCAGATGACTCGGGAACAAATGAGCCGAGAACAGATGAACCGGGAACATATGAGTCGGGAAGCCGAGTTTATGGAAAGGGAAAGAAGAGAGAGGATGCAGTATGAAGAGCAGCGCCCATTTATGGCAGAAAGAGAACGAATCGAGAGAGAAAGAGAAAACCAGCGCGAGATGGAAAGGGAGAGGGAAAGGGAAAGGGAAAGGGAAAGGGAGAGGGACAGAGAAAGAGAAATGGAGATGCGTGAGAGGGCTAGGAGAGAAAGGACAACGTCGGACCCGAGTCGTCCGCATGGTCAACATCCTGTGGAACTTGGTCCTCAGATGCTTTCGCGACAGCCGCCTTATGGAAGACCAGATGCTCGAGATCCTCGCGATCCAGCAGCCTGGCAACGACCTGGTTATGATCAGCCACCACCGCGAGATGCGTATGGCCAGGCTTATCCGGGCCCGCGACCAGGCGAATTTCCCTCGACTACGGCCGCGCCATACGGAACGCATCCTGCTTATGCACAACCTCCTCCCCACGAACGTTTCCCACCGACTGGTCCGCCCCCTCATGTGATGCCCGTCAGCCAACCAGGCCCTCAACCTGCGCATCCATTTGAGTCTCCTGATAGACACCGGTTTGTTCAGGCGCACCCTCAACAGCAACCGCCGCCGCCGCCGCCTGCTCACCGAGGTCGTCCCGTCGAGGAAGCTCCACCCCCCCCTTCGGTTGCGTATAACGGTGGTCCTGGCTCAGCCGCGTTTGAGGCCGGCCGGCCACGCGTCATGGACGAAGGTCCTGCTCCTGCTGGACCTCAGAGAGGTTTCCTCGGTATCCAAGAGATTAATCGTAAAGGACGGGTGTCCCCGCTGCCCCAGGCGGTTCAGGGCGCGCAACCTCAGTTACAGGGCCCCGCCGGCGAGCCTGGGATCAAGAGTGAATTCGGCCGAATGTTCTCCGGCATAGGAAGCGGTGTTCGCGGAATCGGTGTCTCTAGCCCAGTGCCACCTGTGATGCAAGCCCAATTCTCTAACGCGGGGCCTACGCGGCGTGATGACGAGCATCCCGGCCACGAGGTGCTCGTGGAAGCCCCGGCGAAGGCGCCTGCTAGAGGAAAACGAAGGAAGGCCAAGGACGATGACGGCAAAGGTGATGACGATAGTACTGGCAGGGTTACGCCGGTCGGTCGGGCTAAGCGTCCCAAGACCCACGCTCATCACCACCATCACCAGTAAGTAATAGCTATTATATTCCGTTCGCTTCGGCCTGTATTCATTGTAATATTTTTTTTAGTCATCATCATCATCACCATCATGGCCCGGAAAGAACCACTTCGCCCCTTCAAGCAGCCAATGGGCAACTCAAAAACCTCAAAACTAACACACCGATACCATCTCCTACCAACAAAGATTTCTCGAACCTTACTCATCATCACCAACCTCCCAGATCAGCCGCGGCTCCGTCTTCGAAGTCGGCGGCCCCGGGCCCTACCATTATACCCAAGCCGAAGCACAAGATCTCGTCCCAAGCAGTTCTCGACAGCGTCGCGGATCGACCGCGGAAACACCTTGGTGACGTCGTGTATCATGCCGTCCTAAAGCCTAGCAAGTTAGAATCGTCTCATTCCAAGTTCGGCTATTCGTCCAACCCGCGCCCGCTTCCGATGGACGTGATCAAAGGGAACGAGAATTCGACTCTGACGGTGAAGATTCCCCGCATTCACCTGAGCCCGTCCGCGCGAGAGGAGATTACGTCTCGTCGAGCTGTGTGGGGCACTGATGTCTACACGGACGACTCGGATGTTGTCGCCGCCTGTATCCATGCGGGCTGGATTCGGGGTGAATGGGGCGATGACGTTGACGTTGATTTGTTAGATTTGTACAAACCCGCAACCACAAAGAAGCAGCGCGCAATGCCTGCCGAGCAACCACTCGAGGTTCTCACTTCACCGCCGGCTTCTGGTCCCGCTCAAATACCCGCAGGTCGCGACTTACACGTGACGCTCTTGGTGCTGCCCGCGCTCGATAAATATAGTAGCTCGACACGCTTCGGAATCCAGAGCCGCGAATTCGGTGGGACGTATAACGGGCGCAAGTCGATTCACGATGGCATTAGCTTCATGATATTGAATGTGCGATGGGTGGACGGCGCGGCACCGCAGAGCAGGCTTCGGGGTAAGGCGCGTAGGGAACGAATCAGAAAAGCGATGAGTGAGGTAGACCGGAGCCAGGTGGTGGATATAGGGGAGAAAGAGCTCTTGAGCAAGATGGTAGCGGCACGAGATACTGACTCCGGCAAAGAGAACAGTGGGAGGAGGTCAGCCGATAACAGCATCGGGGAGGGCAATAAAGAGAACCGTCCCGCCGCAGCGGCTTTAGTCGATGCTACTCCTACACCGAAACAGGAAAAGCCTAGCATGGACACGAAAATGGACATAGATGAGGATGTGAAGGACAAAAGCGACTCGGCGGATAGTCAAAGTACGAAGACGGCAAACACGGCGAATACCACCGCTATTCCCGCTGCTGGGAAAGAACCGGAGAATCAAGGAACGAATGAATATACAGATGTATCTACGTAAACACGGGCTCGATACTCACCGAGTCCCGCCAGGGGAGGGATACGATAGCAGAGCTGGATGTACAGTAGAAGGTTCTGACAAGCGCTGCTTTTCTTTTCTAATTTCCTCTTTATACTGTATCCTTGCGCTATGGCTTTGAAAGATACCTGATACCTACCTAACCTACCTAACCTACCCAACTCGTGTTTGGTCTTTTCGCGATTCTACATATATATAGCATAGCGCGGAGTTTTGAGCATGGCTATACGTGATGTATATATTTCCTTGATGCTGTACTTTACTCGAAAAGTCGGCAGTTTGGGCATATTTACCTATATTATGTGTGATGGGAATGGAAATGGATGAATGATCCCTGACGCGGTATGCTTATTATACTAGGTACATATCAAATACACCATTATAGATCTACATAGATACCTACCTTCCTACCTACCTAGGTACCTAGGTATATTCTGGAATCACGACACGCTCATTTCAACAGACTGACATGTAGTACCGGCAGAATGAATTTGATTTAGTCATATTGTTACACTTACTACTAGGTACCTAGGTATCAAACAATTAAATCATTTAACAACAGTTGCCGTTAGTTCAGTGTGTTCTTCGGTGGCATAAGTAGGTACGAGACATGTGTATATCCTTGGGTATATTCTATTATTATGACTTGACTAAACTGGACACGAGCGCTGCGTATCTTAGTCTGGGTATTCTCGCCTCTTCCTAATTTCGTCCTCACTCGCCCTGTGCTTGCGTATACAGAAAGAACGGTACCACGTTTTAAGGTCTAGAGATCTTCTCTTCTACACCAAATACCATAACCAATCCGTAGTCCATTAATGCTAAGCAGGACATAGATATAGACAAACCAACCAATTTATAAGCTGAGACCGCCTCTCGTCTCTCTTCTCTTAGAAATCGGTAACCCGGCCATTGAAGCTATAATCACCAGCAGGTCCCCAGCGAAGGGGCTCGTTTTTGGGACCACCGACTTCGCCGGTCTTCGGGTTTACGTCTCCCTCAAACTCGGGCGGGGCGCCCTTGCGAAGAGGCACAGATCCGAATTCATCGTCGAGTGTGGGCGTCTCGACCGCGTTAGCTTCTACCGAGGACAGATCGCTGGTAACTGCGGAAGAGACGGGAGAGCTGAAGTCCGGGATCGAGGTCGGGTTGAAGCCTTCTTGGGTATTGGCTGTGCGCTGCAGGCGTTCGAACTCAGCTTGCTGATCAGGTGGAAGACGGAGTGGGGAGGGCGTTGGTTGAAATGGGCTAGAATTATTGGTGTCGTTGGAGGCGTAGCGGATAGGCTGTTGGTTGCGGAAGCGTGAGAATATTACGAATTGTCTCGAAAGCCGGGCGGCGCGAGTGAGGCGTAATGCCATTTTCACAATGCAATTATTATTACTGTTTGGGGTGCCGACAAGAAAACAAAATGTACAACAGTATTTAAGGTAGTAGAGAATCGCGCGAATTTCAGAATATCGTGGCGACGGATTCCTACATGACGAAATCAAAGACAAAGTTTCGGATAATGCCGTCTGGGTTTACTAGGTGGGTATGTATGTATATCGGTACGGAAATACTACTAGGTATGTACTCTGTACTTAGAGTACCTACTGTACTAGGTAGATATCTACTACCTATTAGATACTTTTCCGATTTCCGCATTCTCTTAAGAGAACGCATCTAATTGGTTCATCTCTTTGTGGTCAACTGCAGTCTGCAGATGTGCCTGATCAGAATTTTCAGAATTACATACGTTCTTCCGGTGTAACCTGGGCACGAGGTATATTTATAATTGTGACTAGGTCCACGGTGTTTATTAAGATGCAAACGTACCTATGTATGTATTTATTCATACGGCACCTAGTGCTTCATGACTTGCGTGTGTACAGAATACATGGGAACAACAATGATGATACACTTTCTACATGATAGATATGGTACGTATTTTTTAAACATAGGTTACTTACTGCATACAATGTAACAATGTTCCCCCCAAAAAGGAAATGGTGTTCTATGCGTAATATAAAAATAAATGCGAGCTCAGCAGGGATCGAACCTGCAATCTTTAGAGAACTGTGTACCATTTTATAGATGGGACCGAAATCTAACGCCTTACCATTAGGCCATGAGCCCTCACCAAGTGAATTGCTATTGGGAAACTTTGCGGCTCAAAGGTAATTTATATAGCTGCAGCTAGCACATAGACATGAGCTAGAACGTCTTAGTGGATACTGTGGATACTGTGGACATTCCGAAAGAACAAAAAGTCCGCAAAGTATTATGTAAACACTTCCACCGTTTCAATATATATTGTTCTGATTGCAATGACTACCACGTACGACCACAGGACTTAGAGAATTCAGGATCCCGTCTGCTCTCCCATAGACAAGCTAGGTACCGCCGGATCAGTAGTTGGGTCGGTGACGACCAGCGAATCCCCGGTGTTGTACGTTTTGATATTTCATCATTTTTTGCCTTGGGCAGGACTAGTTGTCTTTTACCCATTTATGAATATTTTGAGGCTCTATCTCAGGCCGAGAAACGTCGTAAAGAAATGGGGATGGCTTGAATATTGCCCTTCGATTGCACCTGTACCTGTACAGTATATAAATATATTCTATGTATCTATCTATACAACAAAAGAGCGAAAGGACCTTTTATTCTCTTATCCAGTATCTGATATTTCATTTTTCATTCGGTTAAATACAACAAATCGATAACTGCAATTTTGTCGCGGTGGCCAATAAAATTTTGTGCATTTTGACGTTAATACCCCTTGCATGTTTTTAGATTTTTGCTACTTAGGCCAGCTAGGCCAGCTGACAGTCTGACTAGGAAGGATCGGATCCGGTCGAATGCAGAAGTACAAAGTGGGATGGCGGGGTTGGAAAGAACGACTCACTTCCGGTTATCGCTTTGGATGCAATGCATTTTTAGCGAAAAAAAAAAATCCATAGATACCTAGGTATGTACCGAAATACTTCTGTACATTAAAACCATCTAACATCGCGTGTTGACTCAGACCAAGAAACTTCCTCTATAAAAAAGAGTCATCTTTACCCCGTCCACCCTGTTCACCCTCTACCTCTTCCCTTTTCCATTGCAACCAATTGACATTGAACACTATGGAGGCTCTCAAACAGACGTTCAAGCGCTGCAAGGCAGAGAACCGGGTATGATTCAAATCCCCCCTACAGCGAATTGTTTATGCTCCTTATGTTCCTTATAGTCCTCATGTTTGTGATATATGTGCTATATATGCCGACACATACGTCGTCGAATAATATAACCGTATATCATTGTCATTAACTAACTCAAGATATTATCGTGCAGGCTGCTTTGGTTACCTATGTCACTTCCGGTTACCCAAAGCCTGAGGATACGCCTGATATATTAATAGGAATGCAAAATGGGGGTGCTGGTACGTTGTGGCAAGCAGTCGTAGACTGATGCCGATGATAAATCACAGTCATTGGCTGCCTTACTAACAGACTTCAGATATCATTGAACTTGGCGTACCCTTCACAGATCCCATCGCAGACGGCCCAACTATCCAGACATCGAATACGGTTGCTCTCGCCAATGGCGTTACCATCAAGTCCACCTTAGATATGGTTCGGGAGGCCCGATCCAAAGGATTGACGGCGCCGGTTCTGTTGATGGGTTACTATAACCCCTTACTTAGTTATGGCGAGGATGCCCTCTTACGAGACTGTAAGGAGGCGCGTGTAAATGGCTTCATCGTTTGCGATCTGCCTCCCGAAGAAGCAGTTTCTTTCCGAAAACTGTGTAGCAAGGGTGCGTTATCATACGTCCCTCTGATCGCGCCCGCGACGTCCGACACTCGTATGAAAATTCTATGCGCCCTAGCCGATTCTTTCATCTACGTCGTCTCGCGCATGGGGGTGACCGGTGCTCTGGGTACCCTCAATGCTAACCTGCCGAGCCTTGTCGAGAGAGTCAAGAAGTACAGTGGCGACAAGCCGGCCGCTGTCGGTTTCGGTGTATCAACGCGCGAACACTTTCAGTCTGTGGCCTCTATCGCCGACGGTGTAGTTATAGGTTCGGAGATTGTCACCACCCTCCGGAAGGCCGAACCTGGGAATGGTGCTAAGGCCGTCGAAGAATACTGCGCTTACGTCAGCGGGCGCACGGCACAAGAAACAACGCGGGAGGTAGGAGTCATTGAAGCCATTGGTGCCTCTAGGGAGCCTAGCGGCGAGGACGTGACAGTCAATGGAGTGATTTCAGAGCATGACGATGCTGCTTTAGTCGCCCAACTTGCAGCCCTCCACGGCAAGATCCCCGAACGGTTTGGCGAATTTGGCGGTCAATACGTACCAGAGTCCCTCATGGACTGTTTGTCCGAGTTGGAGAATGGCTTCAATGCCATCAAGGATGATCCCCAATTCTGGGAGGAGTATAGATCTTTCTACCCCTGGATGGGACGACCAGGCCAGCTCCACATGGCTGAGCGCCTGACCGAATATGCTGGCGGCGCTAACATCTGGCTGAAGCGAGAAGACCTAAACCATACCGGATCTCACAAGATCAACAATGCTTTGGGTCAACTTCTACTCGCGAGGCGACTGGGCAAAAAGAAGATTATCGCCGAGACTGGTGCTGGACAACATGGTGTAGCGACGGCTACGGTCTGCGCCAAGTTTGGTATGGAATGTACAGTATTTATGGGTGCTGTAAGTTCTTTTTCATCGCCCAATACTTTCTTTTCTAGAATCAGGATGGATGATGACTCACAGTTAACGTAGGAAGATGTTCGGCGTCAAGCACTCAACGTGTTCCGGATGCGCTTACTAGGCGCCAAGGTCATTGCGGTAGAAGCCGGAAGCAAGACGCTACGAGATGCCGTCAACGAAGCACTCCGGTACTGGGTCGTTCATCTAGAGGATACCCACTATATCATCGGGTCCGCTATCGGTCCTCATCCCTTCCCGACTATCGTGAGAACCTTTCAGTCAGTCATCGGAAACGAGACTAAGGCGCAGATGCAAGAGAAGCGAGGCAAGTTACCCGATGCGGTCGTAGCTTGTGTCGGCGGAGGCAGCAACGCCGTCGGCATGTTCTATCCCTTTTCCAACGACCCTAGCGTCAAGCTACTAGGCGTCGAGGCCGGTGGAGACGGCATCAACACCTCACGACACTCGGCTACGTTAACGGGAGGTACTAAGGGCGTGCTGCACGGTGTAAGAACCTATGTTTTACAAAACGAATTCGGTCAAATTTCCGACACCCACTCGGTTTCCGCTGGACTTGACTACCCAGGTGTCGGACCTGAATTGTCAAATTGGAAAGACTCCCAGCGGGCCATGTTTATCGCGGCCACCGATGCCGAGGCCTTCATCGGTTTCAGACTTATGAGCCAGATGGAAGGTATAATCCCTGCGCTCGAGTCGGCGCACGGCATATATGGCGCTATTGAGTTGGCTAAGACGATGAAGAAGGGCGAAGATATTGTCATCTGCCTCAGCGGCAGAGGTGACAAGGACGTTCAGAGCGTGGCCGACGAGTTGCCTAAGCTAGGACCCCAGATCGGATGGGATTTGCGATTTTAAGAGAGATGGATTATTATGCGTGCATGCATGCCCTAGATATACATAAATACACACATATATTTGGGCAAGGACATTAGAATCTGGAGTTTAGGGCGAGGGATATCAAAAATAGAGAGCATGGTATATGATACATGGTATTGGGCTACATTTATAAATCTGTATCTAGATGGATTTTTTACAAGCTGGTTTGCACGGTTCAATGCCACCTATGTTCCCTTGATTTTAAAGATGGCCACATCAGTCTTCGATTGAGGAAGGTAGACAGATATGAGTCGGGTTATGGCCCTGGCGTCTTCGTGCTCTCGCTCTCCTTCGGATTTTCCTCTTTCATGAAGTCAACCTCCTTAGCGACTTCCTCGGCCGCATCTGCTTTAACTACCACTTCCTCGCCTTCCTTTATTTCGCCTATAACAAACTCATCCTCACGTTCTATCATCTCTTCAACCTCCGTCAGCACGGAATTAGACGTGAAGCCTTCGGCGGCAAGTTCGCTAGGAAGCTCGATAGTTTCCACTTCTTTCGGCGGAAGACCCATCGCGGCACGCTCCCGAGCAAACCGCTCCTGTATAGCAGGAGTCTGGATAATCTTCCAGCGAAGAGCCCAGCCGGCGGGGCCCAACTCCTTGATCCTCTGTGCCTTGGAACCTAAGAGGTACTCGTCGATACCGCCGAGACGGTCGATCGTCCGTAGAACGCGGGTGGTCATGCGAGTGCGGATGAAGGCGTTTAGGCTAGGCGACCAGAGGCGCTTCATATGTCTATTAGGTAGCCAGCTGGTGCGCGACTTGTTGCCGTACTTCTCGGCTACAACGTTACCGTAGCGGGTCTTTTGGCCGCCGAATAGACCTTGGTTCGCTTGCTTATATGTCCGAAAAGGGCCGTAAGGGTAGTCGGGGATCAGGTCCGGAGGGACGGATAGGTACGAGGGTCGCTGGCGCGATAGAGGTGATGTCGTACTAAGGCCACGGATTGTGTTGTGTATCGGCGTTTGGGAGGTAGTTGATGCATGTGAGAGTGTGTATGTAGGCGTAGATGTGAGGGTCGTCGATAAGAGACAGCATCGCAACGAGGCGGCTGGGATTTGAATTGGTGGCATCTTGTTGAGTCGAGTATGAGAACAACTTTATGGTGCCGTTTCTGGACACATTATAATCGTGTCATAGTCCGGAGTGAATCAAATTAACGAGATTAATTCGACATTTTAATGCTTCAAGTTTAGACTCAATTGAAGATTTCTTATCGTGCGATTATCGAGGTCAGCGGGGTTTACGCGAATGCATTAATGCGTTTTTTTTTGCATTAATAAAGTCAAGTGACATCGCTCCACTTCAAGCTTCTTATCATTAATCCGCGGGGTTGATTGACCGCCTAGGTACCTACTAAGGTAGGTAGGCAGGTACGGGTACTTATCGCGTATCTAGGTACCTATCCAGGTAGTTACCAATTTATAAATATTTACTTCTAGATTAACAATTGATACCTACATATTTATCATCATTAATTAATAGACCTCTCGCAATGTTACCTCCGATAGATGAGGCCGTATTCAATAACAACCCTGACTTCGAGCGTCTGTACAAGACCGTAACCGGTTCTCTTCTCAACACAGATGGATCTTCGAAGAGTAATGACTCAGCATCTAAGAAACGAGATACTGTGCGTGATGTATGTCTATACTTGAATGTCTAATTAATGTCTAAACCCAATTGGAGTATCGCTAATGTCGATGGTATAGGAGCTTAGGAAACATCGCCTCAAGGCAACGAAGCAACACCTTCTCCGTCGCGCAATAATAGCAGCTACCACCTCACCTAAGCAGCAACAGCAACAGCAACAACAACAACTTCCACAACAATCGCAGCATAGACGAACGAGATCAATGCAACAAACACAACAATCTCGAACATCCTCCTTAGCCTCGGCTCCAACCCCCGAAATCCTCGACCTACTCCTCCTACTCTCCCCCTTAATCTCCAATGCAAGCAACATGCCGGCCTCCTCTCTAACCCTCCTCCTCTCCCGGCCACCTTTCTCCAACATAAACACCCACTTCCCAGCCCTCGTAACAACTCTATCCGGCACACTATCCCGGCAAGCCGGCACCCTAGCGCGCGTGCTCAACCCGCATACCAACCCATCTTACGTCCATCGCTCGGTCCCCACCCTCGCAACCAGCACGACCGCTCTCCAAATCAGCTTATCCAACTCTTCCCACGCCCTCTCCCGTTCCCGCCAGCGCGCGACCCATGACCTGACAAGGCACCTCTCGCGACACACGCAGGTCCTAGCGGCGCTAATCCGCATCCTGGAATCCAAGCATGGGCCCTCCGCGCGGTCCGCCGAGCTGCGTGCCGCAGACGCGGGGCTCGAGACTCAGACCTGGGCCCTCGCCGCCGAAGCCCTGCTCTGGGATGTCCGGAGGGCTGTATACCCGCCCGAGGCGCGACGCGCCTTGACAAACTACCGCCGACACTTGGGCGATGCGCGGATGCGCCTGACGGATGCGATACGGGTGCGCGAGGCCGAGCTAGAAGACTACGGTGTGGCCGTGATCGAGGGATACGAAGGAGACGAGAACAAGGAGCGGACCATGCGCGAGATGGCTAGAGTATGGCGGGAGATGGAGTCGCGGCTCGATGAAGTCAGGGGGGATCTTGACAGATTAGGATAGGAGGCATACCCGAGCCCTTTACACTGGTGAATTCGAAATAGTGTCAATATCAACGAGACGAATGCGTACGTACAAACTTAAATGCGATTATAGTGATCCTGGAAATAAATTTTATTCGCCTATCTAGAGGTAGCGTTGGTATCACAAGTATTGGTTGCCCAGCATATATCGGCAGGACAAGCTAAGCGGATGCAAAATGTGGAGAAAGGGGTAGTAAAACAGCAGTGATGTGTGGGGGATAGTCCCCGTTATCATCCTGAGGAATATCGCGATGAAAAGGTCTATCAATCGACCGATCCACTAGGTTATCCGTCTATCCGTCGTACCATCGTACATCGTACCGGGTATGCTTTTTTTTTTTCTCTTTTCCTTCATTTTTCCTTATTGCGCGTCTAGATCGGGACTTGACTCCCACGTACCCAGAACTTCCTCCTACTCTCCACTAAGATAAGTGTGTCATCTAACCCTTGACCTTGTAGATAGCATCGGCTAGGCGGCCAACGTTGCCACTCGTGATTCCAGCAACGCTGATACGGCCATCCTTCGTGGCGTATACGCTGTGTTCCTTGGCCAGTTTTTCCATCGCGGCGGCATCGAGGCCGGTGTACGCGAACATACCGATCTGTGACGTGATATGGCTCCAGTCGTGGGAGCTACCGAGCTTCTCGAGATTCTCCTTGAGCAAGGCACGCATGCTGATGATACGGTCGGCCATACCCTTGACCTCGCCAAGCCATTGTTCGTTAAGAGCCGGGTCGTTGAGGATCTCAGAGGCGATGCGTGCACCGTGTAGCGGCGGGTTCGAGTACAAAGGTCGGACTAGAATCTTGACCTGGGACTCGACACGCTTCTTCTCCTCGGGCGTTGAGGCTACAATGGAGAAGGCACCCACACGTTCTCCGTATAGACCCTATTATTTTCGTGTTAAGTCTAGTGTTTCGGAAAATTAACAATTAAAAAAGGCTAACATACCATATTCTTAGCAAAGCTTTGGGCCAAGGCAATATTGTGGCCCTGCTCGACAAAGTATCGAACGGCGAAGGCATCCTTATCTGTGTTTCCACTGGCAAAGCCTTGGTAAGCCATGTCAAAGAAGGCATAGTGACCCTGGGCCTTTACAACGTTGCTGATTTCCTTCCACTGCTCAGGGGTAGGGTCGACGCCTGTGGGGTTGTGGGCACAGGCGTGGAACAGGAATAGGCTTCCTTTGGGGGCGGCCTTAATATCCGCCAGCATACCCTCGAAGTCTAGTCCAATGGTATTCTTGTCATAGTAGCGATATTGTTGGACCTCGAGGCCGGAGTCGTTAAAGACAGCCTTGTGATTAGCCCACGAGGGGGTGGGGATGTATATGGTCTTGGCACCCGGGAAGAACCGTGACAGAAAGGCACCGCCGATACGGAGAGCGCCAGTGCCTGAGATGGACTGTGTGATGACTAGACGTTCAAGGGCGGACGAGCCCTTGCCATAGGCTAGCTCGGCGGCGGCTTTCGTGAACTCGGGAAGACCGGTGATGCCGAGGTATTCTTTGTTCAAACGCTTCTCAATAACTTTATCTTCGGCAGCGCGGACGGAGGGGAGGACATAGGGTTTGCCTTGGTCGTCTCGGTAGGCACCAACACCTAAAACAAAAGATTATTAGCTGTCCGGTGTTCTGATAGCCATTATGACTAGCATGTGGCGGGGTTATAGGAGTCAGAGGGCGTTGCAGCAAAGGAACCCAGACGAAGAAGAAAAAGTATGAAATACCGAGGTTGATCTTCTTCTCGAAGCTATCAGCTTTGAAAGCTTCAGTGATACCTGTATAAAATCAGCGAATGGCATGTCATCTTATTCACCCGGTGAGTGATCTATACCTAGGATCGCCTATGATCGGGGGAAAATCGGCATATTAGTCTTGTAGATAGAATAGAAAAGATAATGGAGCGACGATGCCGCAAATTGAGCATGCCGAAAAGCAGACTCACATCCTACACATCGAATTGTTAGCAATTGGGTTCAGTAGACATGTCCTTAAACTCAATTGGGTTTTCTAGTTGAAAAACATCCATGGATAGGATAATCGGGAGCAATGACTTACAGGAGGACCTTGAGGTACTTTAGCCCATGTGGATCCAGCTCTTACAGCTTGAAAGGCCATAGCTGATCCTCGGCGGGATGCAGCTTGGCGAGTAGCAACACGAAGTGCTGAATGCATTTTCAATGATTGGTTGTGATTCTAAAGGTGAAATTATGAGACGAGGAAGAAAAAGAAAAAGAAAATGGGAAAAAAGGTTCGACAAGAGAAGACAATGAAAGAGGGCGGTTGCACAAAAGTATGACTAAAAGTATGAGTAAATTTTGTGCTCTCTTGGGAAAGCGTCGAACGATCTCGGATCCTGATATAGTTTAGGATTATTAGCTCAAAAGTCGAAGTCGCGACCTAAGAAGCTCCAGTTGATTATCGTAAGTGATTGGTGGTGTCACACAAGGTCACAACCGTCCTTTCCCCAGGTCCCATTGCTTTAGCAGCAGCTTTAAATATTAGCGCACCAATACCTTCCCTTGGAAAGATCCACTATAACTATTCCAAATCAGGTCATTATCGGCTAATCATCTACAACCGTCCCATCTCTAGCAGATAGGTACGTAAAGAATACATTTTTATCAGATCAAAATTTACATTGACCTAGAGTTTTCCTTTAAACATACATACGTCATATCTATTCATATTTTCTTTCATCTAAGTACTAGGCACATACCTACCTAGGTAGCTACCTATATATTGCGAATATTTGTATCAACTTAGAAATCACCAGGCACCACAGTAACCTCATGATGTAAGCATTGTTGAGAGTTCATTTACAACCAAACCAGTTTCCCAGTTTCAAAACATATAATCATACTGACAACTCTTTTAAGATGAACCATGAAGTTTCAAATAATTCATCAGTCATAACTCATAAGCTGGATGTTTTCATTAATGTGCTATACCTGCGTCAGAAATTCCCCATATACTGTCGCATCTACTTCTCATTCCCAACTCCCTCCTAATCACTGCTAGATCATGGTCTCTTGTATTTCGGTTTTCATTTTGATATCCTCCCCATTGCTCTGTCTCCGATATTCCATCCATCGATGTCGAGCTTCGTTCGCTAAAGAAAGTGTACCGTTCCGAGTGCCCCGGAGGAAGAGGCCAATGTCGGCTATCCCAAACATCATCGTTTGAAGATGTAGGGACGATGGATTGGCCAATGACACCCCATATTGAGCTGCGGTTTGATTCGGTTACCGAAGTTCTAGTTTCGCTCTTGTATCCTTGTTCTGTTCGAGACTCCTTACCGGCCGACGATATCTCTAAGTTTCGCTTCGGCAATTCTTCTATGCTATATAACCGTCTTCGTACCACGAAACAACGCACCGCTATAGATATTACGATAATGAGCACCGTCACCGATACAACGGATGCTATAATGGCCGTGATCTGCCCCCGGCTAAGTCCTCTCTCAGGAGAAAACACAGTCGAAGGCTCTTGAGTGTTATCTGGGTTATTGAGACTAGTTCGGGATGCAGTCGGCGACGTTAAGCTCCCCAAGCTGATATTCGGTATCGTGGCGCTCAAATCTAGTCGCTGTTGGTCCGTAGACGTGGGGCTAGGAGTAAGCGTTGGAAACAAGACAGACAAGGTCATGACCGAATCGCTCTCCGGCGCTGCATCCAAAGCTTTCATCGGCATGGAAGACGTGTTAATCGATATCGGGATAGTCGCATCTAAAACATCTGAACTAGTGGTAGCCAGCGAAAGTCCGACTTGACTGATAGTTACAGTCCACGCGATCGCGATGAGCGACATCCACGTTACAGTAACTCAGGCCACCAGCTAGGTAGAGTAGATTCTTGTTCTCGAGCGAACTTGAGGTTAATTTTCGCATATCACTAAATTTTGCTAATGTGTCGTTCATAGGGATAGCCTTTCTCACATTATAGAATGCTGGAGATGAAGGGAATGGAATTAAGGGGCTAATGGCCGCACGCCCAGAGATGCCTGGTATTGGGGGTAACAACAACAATTATTCTCTGCGCCCGAGCCAACGGCATCGAAGAGGGAATATAAATTAGAATGCCCTGAAAGTATGGCAAACCGAACACTGACACAATCTAGAAACAATACATGTTTTTCATAGACCCACAAAGTGTAGTAAGGAAGGATTCGCCGGAAGGATGGCAATCGATCGACTCAAGATCGGCTAACGTCTATATGAGGATAATACATAAACCTAAGCTCTATTAGATGTAACAGTAATACAGTCAGCACGGGAACCAATGCATGAAAGGAATAAAAGACTCAAAATGCAATGGTGCGTAGATAGGTAGCTATGCTGACCAAGGACCGGGGCGCACGGCAGCATCGAGGAGGGTCGTTTGTTACTAACGTAAGCTCACCACATCCATCAGGTAGCCTTGATTGACAGAATACGTAGGTACCTGGGTAGGTAGATACCGTGTAAACACGATGTTTGGGTACATAGGTACCTAGTTGAGGATATACAGTACCTATTATGCTAACTATCACAATCTCGGGCGTAGCACCTACCTGCTAGTGAGAGATATTATTCCCTCTCTTTAGGAGCCTTATAACTGCGGGGGCTAGTAGGAACAGCCTGCAGATCATGTGGTAACCATGTGGCTATAGATTTTAAAGGATTGCCGCAGTACGACCTACTAGCTGCTCCATGACTAGTTCTCGAGGAGTCTTATCCCTTCTTAACGACCAATTAGAGATAAGACTAGTGATTGGGGAGGCTACTCAAAGGAGTAGAGGGTGGCATATAAGAAGTCGGCGTCGAGGCACATATTTTATTGTGACCTACTTGCATCCTCTCGGTCCCTTCCGGCAACAACAATATGCTGAAGACTCAGCTGATAGTTGCCACCTCATCAATAAAAGGCACATGTAATTCGTTAGAGAATATAATGCAGCCATCTAATTTATTCAAAAGGATGCAGAGCCAACCCCCAGCCCCTTTTTTCTTACGTCTAATTCAATCCATTCCCGTGCAGGCTCCTATATACCAACTTTCGCGTCTCTGCATAAATTAAGAATAGGTAACATTATCTAGATCTTGCACGGTTTAGAGATCCAGGGAGAATTTAAACTTCGTAGTGAAATTACCGGTAGGTACCTGTTTCAAATTTATCATACCCTCGCCTTAAGACGGGCATTAGGTACCTTTTGCCGGCTTGTCCATCTCAATTCTGCCAAGTCTTCCATTTTCTAAGTTTAATAATACAACTTCTACAAAAGTGTTCAGAGGTGGTCAGATAAGATATTAGGTACCTAGGTACACTTGCATAAATTACCTAGTGTATCGATTGGTCGTACGTACTATTACAAACAACAATTGCTTAGGTAGATTCTTTATAGTTAACCTCTTTCCATATTTCTTTTGGAAATTCGAATCTCTCGAAGCCAAGTAAAAACAAAAATAAACATATGAAACAACGAATAAAGACAACCCATATTACATACCTATAGGTCGTTACAGGACTAGTTGAATTGTCCTAGTATCATCGGAAAATAAAAATACCATTTCATCACAAATCAACGATCAGTCTCTAAAAGTCACATACACCCAGCACTCGGCATCTTATTCCGTTAAATGTCTTTAAAATTGTTACCATTTACCATTATCGATGCGTACTAGGTAGATAGGTACCTACCTAGTACCTACCTATGATAAAAAGGATAGTGGTCCAAGAAGAATCTCCTTATAATATAATGCTGTATCCTGAAAGGACATCTTTGCTTAAAAATAAGATAGGAAATACCCAGGTGCCTACCGAACTATCTAACTTCAAGTGCTTTTATAATCCCATTTTGCCAGAAGTCTGAGCTGTAGGGGAACTGGTAGCTAGAGATCTATCAGGATAGGGACTCGACCCGATGAGGTCCGTGAGAGCCTATGAAGGGTTCTAGGTTGCTAGCCCTGGAGACAGAATAGACAGAGGGCTTATCTGTACCTACCTAGGTATATAATTATACCGTACTCCCCTAGCGAGAGTGAGTTAGATTTCTTCGACCAACAACGTTGTTGTCCCATGCCTTTTGGCTCCTCCTTGTGGCAATCTTGATCGACACGATATGATAATTTCCTCAAGGTTCTTCGAAAATGTAAGTACATAGGTACGGTAGATATGTTACCTAACTTAATATGTATGGTTCTGTAGTTTGACCTAACATAATGTCGTCGTAGTCTGGTAATTAATTGAAGGCATATTCCCTTAAAAGAGGTAGGTACCTAGGTAGGTACTAAAGACACCACATTTCACTCAAATTCGAACTTCAATGTCATTTTTGACCATCGTAGGCGCATCCGATGTTTGAGTAAAGTAGCCTAGATGTGGCAAATCTGTCTTTTTGTTATATTTCGTCAGATATACTGTCAAGTTGATTTTTTATTATCAGCGGCGCTTATAAAATCACTTCCGAAAAATACTTACCTACATAGGTAGTATGAATCAGATATCAGCATATCCTCATGCCATATCTAGGGACCACATGTATAAGCGGGTACCTAACCTCTGTTTTTGAGAAGCTCTATCATAAGTGACATCTCTAAAACATTATTTTAGGTGAAGCCTGATCTCCAACAGTATTGTTATATCCCAAGGCACTTGTAAAATACTAACTAGGACCTTATTCAGAGATTGGCCTCAAGTAAATCAATACTGTGTGCCTAGGTAGGCAAATATTTGAATATTACCTAGGTAGCCATGCATGATCGTCTTCGCTCAACTATCTCTTTGACTCGTGATTGTCTACAAAAAGGAATTGACATTGATACCTACCTAGTATCCGCTAGTAGGCATATATTACAGCCCACTGACATCCACCGAATCTTCTACATACAAGGTAGGTACCTAGTAAGCCTTGTCTTCAAATGACTATGAGTTGAGAGACTGCGTACCTAGGCAGGGAATTATTCTCCATTATGATATATCCAAACCTGGAATGAGCCGTGTCAAAAAATGTCTACATGACAGACTCATCAATACTGGTTGAGACAGAGATACATGGAAAGTCGGCCTAATCAGTGTTGGGATACGCGATATTGTCCACTTTTCTCGGTCGAGACACGACACCAATTTCTGTCTCTCATTCAAAGGCTCGGTGTGAAAGATATTGCAATAATACCTAGGTACGTAAATATAGGGGGTACGCATCTACCTATTTTAGTCCAAGGCAGAATCCCGATAGTCTCAGTAGTCACAACCAGTTTCGGTCAACCTCAGTCTCGACCAAGTCAACCTTAATCTCCTTGTCAAAAAATACTACTAGCAGTAGGCTACTAACTAGGTAGCTAAATGGCTCATATGACACATCGTGAGAACTTGTGACTACCTACCTAGGTAGGTACCTAAATAAGATACGAGATCTAGGACTGAGAGTTTAGTTGACCGGTGAAGATGGACGCCTATCCTCTTGTCTCTTCTGGTATGAGTCGCCTACGAGAAGAAAATAAAAACAATATAGGTCATATGACGAGTCTCAGTATCAATTGAACTCAACCATGAGGCTTCAAACATGACGTGTTGTAAAGAGACGAGTGGATCGCTTACTGCCTAGGTACATTAGCGCATGCAGTTGACTTATCATACCTCATTTTTAATATATTTGAATAGCGAGAGCCGTTGACTAATTGTTTTCTTCAACTGCATGGAACGAGTCAATTCCAATGCTTCATCTTCGGGCTCGTCCAGTTTTACATTTTCGGTGTAGGATCTGAACATGCAACAAGACTTGTAGCTATGTTATTTCTAAAATGTTAAAAAAAGGACTGGATCGCGAATCGGATGAAGAAAAAAAACGATATATCACTTATAGAGATCGAGCCGGCATGTCGGGGTTATCACCCTTGAGTACTTCGACTCGAGCGAGATATCAGGAGAATCATGCACACAAAGGGTTTCTATGGCTACCTAAAGGAATTTTTATATAATATGTCAGAAAAGTATCGTGATTATGGGCGTCTAGTTCCATAGAAGGAGAGACAAAGTAACGTGAGCTCGGAGGGAGGGGCTGATTGATACAATTAGAAATGTTCAACCAAGGGGTGAGTCTCTCAATTCTTAGTACCAACCTTGGAACCCCGGGATTCAAACTAATCACCAAGAAGAGAACTTCAACCACAAGGGGACAAGAACGTCATAGTCATCGAAGACGACGAAGACAAGTCCCTCAAGCTAGCCCCAACGCAGCTTCGCTACTTTGCAAGATAGAGCAAAACACTGTGAATATCCTGGCCCTGGATAACCTCGAAAGAATTACAAATAGCCATAATGAACACGGCACTCACTCCAGACAACTACAGGATTTCGGTAACCCTGATCCATCTTCAATATTTCCCCACGACGAAAAAGGCGATCAGGCAACCTATAGTACCTATTTTCACGATACCCGAAATGCACCCTATGCTTCCTTGAATCAACAGGATATGGATAGCCATCATCATCCGGATTCGGGAGACTCCCAACTCTATCAGAACCAAATCGAAGATCACTTAGAAATGTCTGCATGTAGCAGTCTAGGACAATATGTAGCTCATCAGGAGCTTGATCGAAACTTTGCACTTGAATCGTGGAGATCCCAATTGGTTCACGAAGGGCCTCTTCGAGTTATACCAGAATTATCTGGCCAGAGTAATTTCGACCATGAGCTAGGGAATTGGAATAATTACGACCAAATTAGCGACACAGGGGCTACGGGGGGTGAAATTTCCGATAGAATGTTGTGAGTGGAAGGCACGTACTGTAGCTAGGCGATGGGAATCATACCTAATAGGTAGGTACATGTAGTTATTAGGTAGTTACCTAGTAGGTACGAATGATATTTCTTGAAAGTCCTGCTATGATAAAAGGGCTGTTCTATTATGAAAGTTAGAATTATGATTTTCTACCGCCCGTGATTGAATTGAGTCTAGGGTATTGGTATTCTCCACTATGTTTTAGACCAATCAATGTATAGGTACCTTTAAATTCTTTTTAGTGATTGTCTATGAGTGTAGAGTGCTCGTACGTACTTGACTTATCTGAAGATTTATTTGAAGCTATTCGTAACATTATCGATTTATCAAAGTTGTGAATAACCTTAGTTCAACGGATCGAGCCAATCAATCACAGTTCAGTCAATTAAAGGTAAGATTTAGTTCAACAAAACTGCAAAATGCACTATAATTACAGGGTGCTTGAATGATTCAATGCGCTATATCTAAAATCTCCAAATCATAAAGTGGTATTAAAATGTATACAGTGTAATACAGTGTTGTTACGTACAGTTTTAAATTCATATAACACGGTGCCCTGGATCTTACAGGTGGTTATAGCGCTGTAGGGCGCTGAAAGCCCTGTACTTTATAGGGGTTATAGCGCATAGCCTTTTTACATACTAGGTAGGTAAGTACCTTATGATTCGGATACACTTATACGCTTTAATATTAAGTCTTTCGTAAATATAGGAAGTTTATTCGAAAGCGCTTTTAAAGCCCTTTCTATTTGAATACATATTAATTATTATAAATCAGTTTTCATACGTTAAATTTCAATTGAACTTATTATGATATGTACTGTTGACATTTACTCGATATGCGTATCACATGACACCCCTCATTTTAAACTATTATGCGCATAAGTTATAAGGAGCTTACGTGCTATAACCCCTATAAGTTACAGGGGCTTTCAGCGCCTTGTAGCGCTATGTCCCCCTGTAAGATTTAAAGAGCCGTGTGGAATATGTATCAGACTGTACGCTATTACACTGTATCGTACTGTATACATTTTAATACATTAATTGAATTGGCGGGTTAGCGGAATTGTTCTTATGGTCCGCCGTTGTTGAAGGCATTTAGTGATATTGGGAAGAAGGGCATGCGCTAACGGATGTTCGAATATGACAGCTTAGGAGGTGCCAACCTAGTACTTATCCTCTGAACCTACAACGAGTTTACAGCGAGCTTACAGTGATCCAACTGCTATTATCGCCCGCTAAATACGGGGTTGTCCCCTAAAAGGCGCATCCCTAGAACCTAGGACGGCAGGTACTAGATTGGTACCTAGGTAGGTAGTTATAAGAGGGTTTACTGGGTAGGTACATACCTACATACCTAATTACACGCACCACACTAAAAAGGTATGTAAGTACAAATTAGTATTATATACTACCTAAGTGGCCTATTACTTATATACTCTACTAGGTATCTATCCCCGCTCTTTGTATTGCATTTCTAAACTTCAGCATGTTCTTCTTGTGTCTGGGGCGTATCTGTGCCGGCAGCGCCCTCGGGTAACTTAGACCCGTCCCAATGACTCGACTGGATGGGGTTGACATGTAACAAGTACATAGTGTCAACCTCTTCTAAGCTGCGGTCCTTGGTCTCGATTACGAAAAAGTATACGATGACAATTAAAGCTGCACAACAACCAGCAAAGACGAGTCCGTAGAAGTAATCGATCGCGTCGGTAATGAATCGTGTGAAGAAGGAAATCATACTGCAGCGTTCAGTTAGTACCTTTCTTACATGTAGGGATTAGGGAAATATTTCCTTACAAATTCCAGAACCAGTTAGAAGCTGTAGCTAAAGCCATACAAGGAGCCCGGTATCTCGAAGGGTAGAGCTCGGCGACCATGGCCCACACGAGGGGTCCCCAAGTGGCAGCGAAGGCGGCAATTGCTAGACAAGAGAATACAATCAGGGTCGAGCCGGCCTGGGGGGTGTTCATGGGGTTTTCCGAGTCTAGGGCGAAGTGACCGACGAAAGCGTAGATTCTGTTGCAGTGCTGATTAGCTTCGTTGAAGGGAGAAATAGGGGTCAGACGAGTAAGGTAAAGGGGACAACTCACAAGAAGCACACCATCATCCATGCCGCACCAGCAATAAGAGCCTTTCTTCGGCCAACGTTCTGCACAACCCACAATCCGGCAATTGTGGTGGCAACGTTAACTGTACCGAGGACGATCTGCGTAACGAAGCTGTTACTTAACCCAGTAGAACGAAACGTCGTCGTCGCGAAAAAAAAGAAGAAGTTAGCCCCTGTCATCTGTTGGCCAGCTTGAAGGGTTATTCCGAGGAGGGTTCTGTAAAGCATTCTAGGCCCGGTAAAAATTTCGAACCAGCTGGCCTTTCCGCTATTCTTCTCCTCATCCAACTTGACCCGAATCTCGGTGATCTGGTCGTGGACGCTGCGGTGTTGAGGGTCGACACCAGCTAACCTGGCGATCGTATTGCGGGCTTCTTCTTCTCTGCCCATGCGATAGGCGTGTCGAGGACTTTCGGGGAGGACAAGGATACCGAGCGCGAGGATCAAGGACCAGAGGAAACCGAGACCGTTAGGGATACGCCATGATGCGCTCGAAGTCATGTCGGCGGTACCCCAGTCGACCATATAAGAGGTCCAGATACCGAGGGTGATGAAAAGTTGGTATGTCGACACTAGAATACCGCGGATGAGAGCCGGGCTACTCTCGGACTGGTACATGGGCACAACGACGGATAGGGCACCGATGGAGCAACCGGTTACCAAGCGACCGACGGCAAATTGGGCCCAAACATGCTGCGATGAGATCTCGATAACGATTCCAACGCAAGCCCACAGAGCCGAGACGGAGATGGCTAGCCTTCGACCGATAATATCTGCAAGTTGTCCTGCGGCCAGAGCGCCGAGTAAGCATCCGACTGGAAGCAGGCCGACGATTGTACCTTGCCTCACAGCTCCGAATTCGAATTGGCCAGGGGATGTCTCCTCGCCGAATCGCTGGGCAAAGTCAGACATCGAGAAGAAGCCGGAAATCTGACCGGAGACATAGCCGAACATGAAGCCACCTATAGAAGCGACGGTGCCGAAGAAGATCGCCATGAAGGTGACTCTTTGCTGTTTCACGGGAGCAACTTGAGGGGAGCTCTGCTCCTCCTTGATAGCAGAGCTGGCTCCATTACTGGAGGAGCCGGCATTTGGTGTTTCCACCTGATCTGTATGTTGTTTGAGGAAAGGCATATTGCCTACCTAGGTATGAATGAATAATGATGGTGATGATGATGAAGATGTTGTTGGTAGACTTACGCAAGTCTAATGATAAGCTTGGATCGTATAGATTCCAACCCCCTTAAAACCAAAACCATGGCCACGGTCCTTTTTTAAAGCTTGTGGACTCTCTAGAGAGATTCATATTTTTTTCATCCTAGTTTTTTCTTGCCTTGTATTTCTGCGTCATCACCCCATCGTGCTCGTGACGGCGTCTCGCGCAAAGAATCGAGCCGGGACCGTTTCGATGTTGATCGGCGGCCCCGATGGAACCATAAGTCGCCCATAAGTTGCCCACAGGTAGTCCACAGGTAGTCCACAGGTAGCCCACATATATGGGTCCATCATGAGCACTCACGTAGTTAGCTCCGCTACGGTTGGTCCCGACAGAGCCTCTATCCGGAAGTTCCGACTCACTAGTTTTATTTTATTTTATTTTTTCAAGGGCGCCGGTCCCCGAAACATGACGTGCGTTAAGGGGTCTCCATAATCTAGAGTATCTAGCGAATGGGCTATGCAGTAGGACATCGCTTCATCTAGATATAGATCTCACATTCTAAAAGATCTGGTATTAGTTGTTCTTGCCGGTTGTTGCTGGTGAATCTTTTAGGATTATGAATATAACTCGGAAAGCCAGGGAAGTCTATTATCTCCGGATGTCTCTAACTCTCCTTCGTACGAATACAGTAATCATCACCATTGGACCAGACATGTTACAGCCTACGGGACCCTTTTTAGGCTGGCCGAGCAAGTACCGAGTCGGTCCTGTTGTGGAACTAAAAAGCGGCTCTGCACTGGCAGCATTTGGTCTCGAGCTCAAAAGAAACTTCTTCTATTCCACTATCACGGAGATGATGAGGAAAAAAACTTATCTCTTTTCTTGCAGACGAGCAAATTGAAACGCCGGTGACATCAAATATCATGCTAAGGAGTTATATGCGATAATTTTTTTAATCTAGCGCAAGTTTCTTGTTGAGTCGCGATCCCTGAAATGGAAATAAACAGCAATCTCTCTACATAATTCTCCTCTCCTTTATCTCTTAATAATTCTTCTCTAATTTGGATTTTTTTTATTTCCTTCCAACCTCCCCCCCCTTCTCCCCCCTCCCCCCCCAAAAAAAAACATTTCTCCTCTTTCGGTTCCAGTTTATCTTAAGTTAATACAACCCCGTTTGTGAGGCGTTCGTGGGATGCTTTCTGGGTTGTCTATCAGACATCAGAACACCCAGAGGTTTGTTCGGTCCTTTCTACGTCACCCCGGACCATTTCTTGAACACTGATGAGTAAGAAACGGTGAAGAGAGATACATTCGTCCGCGATGGCTCCGGAGTCCGAACCTCGGTTGGTCGCGTGGAAGGCCGACCTTATTATATCCCAAACAACTACCTCACCTATAGGTCCTAAGATATCGTTCCCGGGGGTACTTGGCCAAATAATACCTACCCACTTTCTTCAGACCATTGGTGACGACCTCTTCTAATAAATACTTTGATAGCCGAACTTCTCGTTTAGGATCTCGCATGGCTCCTTCTCTAGATGACCACTGAATCTGCCCATCGCGAACCTAGTTTCGATGAGAACAAGCGTAGCAAAGTGATCACCGTTACGGACCGCTTCATGCTTTTCCTTTATGAAGGCTTCGCCGTTAATAGAGTCGGTCGCATACTTCACACCAATGTATCTTCTCAATTGCGGCGAGCAGTTGCTTCTGGTTTATAGCGAAGTCGCTCAAGAAGTGAGTCCGGTTTTCAGTCTCCTCGGGTCGCATCAAGGCCTTGGACAAGAGCGCCCGCGGTGTTCTCCTCCGTAGTACAGGAGAAGTATCCTTCGCTGTCGTCCCAAAATATAAAACGCTCCTTATGGACGTGCATGTCTACGAAGTCATGTCCCATTCCCCGCTTCAGCCACATAGCACACGCAATTGCCATCCATTCAATAGCTCCGACGGCCGCCTTTTTCTGAAGGTATTCTTGGATCTTGCCCTTTGCCCTGGACACTAGGTAGGTTGAGAGCCTGAGTATCTGGCCTCGTGTGGTTGGGCCCGTACTAATTTGGAATGTATCGCTTAACACCGATGGAAATGGCAGTATCTATCATTCGGTATTGGTCTGTGACCAAAAAGCGTAGATGTGCAGTTGATTATCACGTCCTGATCCTTAAAGGCACCTATAAGGTCTTCGATAAGTTAAGAGCTATGTACCTACCTAGGTAGGAATTGCAATACGTCTTAAATGCGTTGTAGGACGGTCGAGGTGAAACTAGGTTCCTTCCGGGTCTCATTAAGCAGGATACTTCCAAGAGAGCCAGCGGTATCTATAGTAATGAGGATATTCCGAAATACCGCCATTTTCAATTGAGCCATCTCCGGATGACTTAGAGTACGTAAGTGAATGGTTAGAATGATGATTTAAAGGATCAATAGATCCTAATAGTTAGGTACCTAATATACTTTGTGTTTACGTACGTACTTTCACTCGAATCTCATTTCCTATTAGGTCGTTGTTTGAATAGGTACCTACCGATTCCAGGTAACTACATATTCGAGAGAGAATCTCTGTCGAATGCACACCTACCTGGGTAGGAGTTTAACTCCGTAGTGTACCTACATGTATATACCTAGTAAAGACTTGGGTA
This sequence comes from Annulohypoxylon maeteangense, assembly GCF_022496945.1. Classification (NCBI taxonomy): domain Eukaryota; kingdom Fungi; phylum Ascomycota; class Sordariomycetes; order Xylariales; family Hypoxylaceae; genus Annulohypoxylon; species Annulohypoxylon maeteangense. The sequence goes on from NW_025953277.1 coordinate 75,160, forward strand.
CCTGGACCACAAAAACTCCTAAATTAGGTAACTAGGTACCTACATACTCGTCACTCATCCCTCGCCACTTGTAGTGCTTAGGTAGGTAAGTAGGTACAGTAGACGGTGGTGATCGAAAATTTGAGATGGAATCGTATTTTGAAGGTACGAAATGACGAATACGCGTTCATCAAATGATGACCTACCTAATAGAACAGGATCAACCTAAACGAAGAATTTAAATCAGTCGATGATGTGAAGACCTTTTGCTCTTTTAGATGTTGCGATATTACTATCATTCCCCTTTTCAGCTTTCCGTCAGGTGTCCATCTCTCCGACCGCGTAAAACAGCTTGAATAGCCGACGACGTCTTCGCCGTGAACCGATTTTGTAATCCGATAATAAGTCAATTGCCGGTCGTAGAGTCGGATCATTCGAGAAGAGACGACTTAATAGATTAATTCAATAGCAGGTATCAAACGATGGATTTGATTAACAAATTCATTACATGTCGTGGAGATAATACATGTGGTTAGGGTTAGGGTTAGGGTTATATTTCAATGCCTAAAAGGACGTTAGAGCTAGCCTGGGCACTTTGTGTCATACCTCGGCATCATCTACGAAACCACCTATCTAGGTACCTACATGTAGGTATCTACCCATAACGGAGGCGCGGTTATAGAATGGTACCTAGCTAATGCCCGAGATGAGGGTTGAGATCAAGAACATAGGTAACAACTCTCTAAGTATGTTTCTACGCTTTTACGCCTCTACACCTCTCACATAAGAGTATCTAGATCCGTACGACAGTGTTGTGGAACCGGAGAATACCACCTGAATGTGTTACCCTAATGATAGATCTCGGAAGAGGTAAGCCTGTTCCTGGGCATCAGCAGTTTCGTTCGCATCGCCTCGTATCTAAAAACGACATAGTTACCGCACATTTATTCACCCTCTACCACCTCTCCCGTCGAGAAATGTGGAGATTTTACACAGGCTCGGTAGTCGCCGAGGGTTAGCATCTCTAGAATCGCCAATGGATCCCCAACTAGGTCTCGGCTACAAGGAGAGACTTGACTGCATGTATAGAACCTGGCGAATGATGGTGATGGACTAAGCCATTGCGAGGACCACCGGAGTTCCCTAGACTCGTGCGTTCAACTCGAGTCAGTCGCTTCAACGCAACAATACCATGCAAAGTAAATATTTAGTTACAATACCATTTACACCCAGATATCTCGAACATATTTGGCACATAAGAGTAGAAGGCATTCGTGACTCAATTTCAGACGTTACCTGGCTCTCATACACCCAAATTTGCTTCTTGTAGCATAGCATAGGGGTATAATGCCATATCAGAATCCGAACTCCGTATAAAGGCAAAAAAAAAAAAAAGGCGCGATTCATAGTCTCTGCACTGTCCGTCTTCCGGCCATATTCCTTTTCTCCATCTCGGCCGTGAGTGTTACTTGTTTCTTTGGGAGCGGCGTGGGAGGCCTACCCCGAGACCAATGGCTAATGGGGCGAGTACGAAGAGGAATATTGCGAGAGGTAGGACAATATATAGAAATAGGAAGCGTCGCGGGCGTCCGAGGTACGTCTTGTGCGGAGGAAGGGCGGAATCAAGATGTGCGCGTAGCGGAGTGGCGAATGTAGGCTTTGCTGAGCTATTCTCTGCTATTGCGGGAGGATAAGTCTGCAAAGTTTGCGAAGTCTGTGATGGGAGCGTAGAGGCTTGACCGGATGATTCTTTCGCTTGGTCCGACCCAACTGGCCCAACCGTCGTCGAAGGATGAGCTGACATTTCTAAGGGAGGTTCATCGGCAGAATCTTTAGAGGGAAGAATCCGACTTAACAAAGATTGGCGAGGTTTCGGGGGATGGGTTATCGTCTCCCAGTCTGGGAGCTGATAGACGGGTGAAGGTGCGGAGGGAGCATCCTCGCTACGGTCTACCATCTTTCGGTTAGCATTAACCAACCTAGGTTGACTTGTAGGTATGATTGGTGGAAGCGGCGAAAAATGCGAAGATGCGAATAATAAGTAGAGGCGTAAATCGAAGATTGACTAAAATCATCAACAGATTATTTCTGGTGTTTTAGTTAAATGAAGGGGGGGGAAAGCCAATTAGAAGTCAAAAGCGAACGAAATAAACGAAACGAAGGGCAGCATCTTCCCTCGAAGTAGATGCATCGAGGGGGGACACCAAGTTTCAAAAAAAACAGATGAACAAACTTGTAATCAACTCTCACGAGAAACAAAATGCGTAACCCGGGAAATGGGAGATGGAAAATGGGAGAATTAGAAAAGTGAAAGGTGATGATGGAGTAACAGTAAAAATTGGAGATCAAAACGCCACCTCCAAGTTTGTGGTGGGGCTGGCATATCATGCGGGGTGTCTCCATTTTTACCAGCATCGCATTTTTGAAGTACCGGGCACCATTACCCCAATTGTTAAAAAGCTTGTACTTGTATTAATAGTACATACCTAGGTAGGTACCTAGTAGGTAGGTAAGTATACATATCAAACAGAAGAAAGATAAAAGATCAAATAAATCGTCGATTCCTTTTTTTAACTCCAGATGTCCCTAATTTCTTCATTCCTTCATTACATGTAAGGGGTATCCCACGCCTTTTCGTATATTAGGTACATTATATGCGGTATGCGGTATTCGGTAAAATCGTAAAAACAGCGACGAATAATATATCCCTTTCTTCTAGAACGGCCGAGTCGAAAATTTACTCGTATTTCCTGATCTCGGAGTAGACTCTTGGGAGACATTCGGGCTACCCATTAAGCTGCGGGACGAGGTCGAACTTACGCCCCGAGCGTGGCCATGCGGTCGTACCGAGAATGGCAGTGATGGCGGTGGCGTCGTTCCGTGCCGAGGTGTGAACGCCTCATGACTCGAACTCTTTCTGGGCTCTCGCATGCCTTGCGTCGGAACAGTCGAAAAATAATGATTATCGCTAAGCAGCGGAGTGGCCACTTGATGGTTATTCAAGTTTGCGTCGCCCCTCCACGAAAATTGCAGCTGGTTCTCTAGGTCGGCTTGCGGAGATAAGCTTGGCGTACTCATCATCTTCGTCTTGAAATACCGCAACCCTCCTTTTTCTCTTTCTCCTCTATTCTCCGGAATGTGCGGGGGTACCAAGTCGTAACTAGAAGGGTCGAGATACTGGATAGTGCCGTCCTGCAACGGTAGCTTTTCGTTCTCATGCTTGCGGTTATTATGCCGCGTGAGTTTCTCTGTATTAGACTGTGAGTTGAGAGGGAACGAGACATCCATGGGTACCTAATAAGGCATAATAGAGACATACCACTTATAATCTGAGCAAAGCTAAACACGATCAACGCGCTAGAGAATATGGGAACCAGCTGACCGAAACTCTTCGCGTCGTTTTCCGGATTCTGGTTGTTCTCCCTTTCCATCCATCCAGACTTATCTACCCAATACCGAAGTCCGAATATGTATTGAGTCGAGATGACGGTGGTAGCGAAGCTGAGGCCCACGCCACCTACGAGGTATATCAGGAACACGTTCTGGACGATCTTCCTCGGGACCGTCCCCATGCTACAGCATCGTCGGAACTGTTTAGCGATGCCGGCCTTTATCCCAGGTCTACTTTTACCGCGTCGGACCCATCTAATGATTTCGGCGAGAATGGCGACCCCGTAAAACAACACCGTGATGATGTATAGATTCCAACCCTGGATCTTATTACGCGGCGTCGACTGGGCGAGATTGTCGAGGAAGAAGGTACTGGCACTCGACGTCGTCTCTTTAAACGTATCCGACACCGTATGCTGGTTATTCTGGAAGCAGGCGGCTGCAAGGAATATCGAACTATCAGTCTCGTTTGCATTTGGAATACCGGTAGGGAACGGAATATCTGTGTTCGCATTCTGATTCGCCATCAGTAAGCCGGTGACTATGACAACACAGGTGATTGCGACAACGCGGAGGGCGGCCAGCCACGGGAACTTCCAGTAGTTCCGGACAATGGTGACCGATATCAGATGAGTGGCACAACTGAGCAACATCATATTCGCGACTATATTGTAGTGGTAGGCCGAGATCGTGCATCCTCTCCAGTATCGAAGCGTGAGGGCGTACGCCGCCCCTGTGAACACCTGTTGGTCGCTACAGGCAAGAATGAGTGTTTCCAGGATTTCGGAGAAACTAGTTCGATGTTGTCTGTTCTCCTTTTGTCTAGAACAGAGTAGGTACTTATATTAGCCATAGCCCGACCGCGGAGCCCCATAAGCATTGCCTTACTCGTCCGTGTAAGTGGTCTTCCAGTGATAAGTCTTTAGGAACTGCCAGACAACCGATGCCATACCGGCGGCTACTGCGAATGAAGTGACCGCGACGAAGACTCCAAGGATCTATTACGTGTCAGTATAAATGGTAGGTACCTAGGTAAACGATGAGAACTAGGTACCTACTAGGTAGGTAGGTATCTAGATACGGAAAAAGATGAGTGTGAACATACTCCTATACCAGCGATATCAGGGTCGCCAGGGAACTCGCCTCTTCCGTAATCGCCGATTCTCGTAAAAGGCACATCCACAATATTATTCCCGTCAACGGTGACATTATTGCCAATAACAGCACAATTGAGTGTGATGTTGTAACGGGTCTGGCACTCGGCGATTGAGATGTACGAACCCATCGTACCTAGCAACTGTTGCCTTAGCAGCCTAGGCTAAAGGAGAGGATAACCAGTGAGCAAGGCTATAAAGTAGGAGTTGTCAACTTCCAAGGTTTCTTTTTCGAAGGAAAGGATCTTAATATATAGGTGCTTTCGGGTCTAGCTACGTTGGACTATCGAAAAGTTTCCATGATAAGCTGTAGTTAGTGGAGTTGAGTTTCAACATCTAAGTCGATCTTCAGATAAGGCAACTCTAGAGGAAGGGCCTGGCCTTTATCTAGGGACGCTGCGCGACAGTATATGTCGTGTCATGTTCCCCCAAGGGTTCCTGTCAGGGGGGTAATTCACGAGTTGCGCCAGCCCATAATACTGTCAAACGGCAGAAATATGCACATTTGATCTTCAAACCAACAAACGTAGCTCCTACCCAAGTTGCAGGCTGGCTGAGGCTGAGAATTCCACTACCAGATACCTACCTACGGAATGAAGGGGTTGCATCTGTGTGAAACCATGCAGGGGCATTGGTGAGGATTCTCCTCCGATGGAAATCTTCTCCGCGTCTTCTACATACCTACTAGGTAGGTACTTACCTCTCTTCAACTATTCTCATCCGCAACGAAATTTTCCACAGACCCAAGCTGTTCTTACACACATAGGTACCCAGCTAGGTACTTGTTACATAAGAAGCAGGCTGTCGAGCTATTTTGAAAGTGGCAGTTCTCTGTGTCTTTCTCGACATATACATAAAGTAGGGCAACACAACAGACTCTACACAGCTTCTATAAATTACAAATTTGGGTGCATATAGATTATAGGGCTCGGTCTTTACCGGTTCCCCAGCTGGAGTACCTACCAGAATACTTGGTATTTACCTGTAGCGACAGCTTAACATCATTATCTAGCCCCCAACACGCAAATGATGCGGTACGACAAGCAGCACAGCACCAGCAAGATGACCTAAATTTAGAACACGGCTGTGCTGGAACACCCCACATGCTGATTCATCCCATCCACCACCATATTGCCGAAAGGGGAGCAATCAGAACATGCCTCTTCAACTAGCTGCATCTACATAGAAGTGGGTGGCTTTGGAAGGGTGATATCACAAGCACCCTCATCGAGAGTCCTTTGCGGTAGTACGCCGACAAACATTTTCGTGGTGCTATTAGAGGTGTACTAGGTAGGTAGGTAGGTACCAGTTGTAATTTAGACAAGAAAGAGCCAGCCTTCCAGGATTGGATACCGACAACTCCTTTTGTTTCAGCTGAATTTTGCTGTTTATACCAACAGAAAGGTGATCATCAAGGTTGGTGGCTGCTGATATCCTGTAACAAAATGCAATAGCGCCCATGTCATCACAGGTGCATCGAGCCAGGATGGATTGCCGTTTTCGAACCAACATGATGAAGAGTTTCGGGACAAATCGAAGTTGTGGGGGCCAGAAATCAGCAGTTTGAACAGGTAAGATACTGGTACTACCTGGGTAATGCGATGGTTATAAGCGAGAAAGATGACATCAAAAGTCTAATAAAGACCTGAATAAGCCTATAGAAGACCCCCTTTTATATCTGCTAGGTAGGTAGACAATCAAGTGGTAAGCCTCTTCGGGGCTATTGTCTGACCTACCCACAGGTAAGTATAAAAAGAAGTTGTCCTAGGACAGAAATGAAACGAACCCCGAGGCGGCTTTTCGCGCGAGATCGAAACAATCATAACACATGTTTCCCGGCGTACCTAGGTAGGTAGAGAGTAACTTCTTCAAAGAGAGTATTTTTGCAACAGTAAGTAATATACCCAATGATGAGGGTGATAGGTGCCTATTATAAGATTATGAATGTGTAGCTACCTGCCGAGGTGCTTCTCAAGTCGATCTACATGTCTTTAATATGTGTCTGCCTAGGTGCCTAGGTGCCTAGGTACTTACTAAGTTAGAGCCTACCTACGGTATCAACGTTGTAGATGGTGATCTTCGATGTACCTACCTAGGTAGGTAATTAAGGCATCTAGTACCTACTATGTAGTAGTAGGTAGGACCCTATACCTAACCCAAGTCACACAAAAAAAAAAAAACATTTATAAACAGCATTGAGAGATGAAGAACTTGGAGTAAGAACTGAGTTGGCAAGTGTGCTCTTCGCACCTTAATTGCCGTCCGCCAAGTAAATGGCTGAACGACAACTCCCCCCGTGAGAAAGGGAGTATCCAACTACCACTAAAACTAGATTCGAAGCATTATCGTACAATGAAGTACGTCAAAATAAGGGGATGAGCCATCCCTCCCAGCCGACACGCCTATTAAATATGGCGTGTCCGATTCCCAGCCGGTAGCGATATGACAACTTTCGTCGTGATCAGGTATCCCCTTCTCTCAACGTAACAACATTGTCAAGAATTAGAAAAGGGAAAGAAAAAAAATATCCAGTCTCCTTTTTCCCTTCATGCCCGCATCGCCGTAACTCACAACTCCGCGCTAAGACAAAACGTCACAACCGGTCCGGCCGCTAAAGCTTCACCTGCCCTCTCCGTCTACCCGCCCAGGTGATAAGTCAAATTTATACACGCGGAAACGCCGAAGAGAGATCCTTGAGGTCGCCAGTCCTATAAAGCAAAGCAATGATGCCCACGTGTCCAAAAACGCCGTAACCATGATTTAACGAAGAAAAACGAGTAGAAGATGATTAGAACATAATAAAAACAAAAACAAAAACAAAAACAAAGAGGCGCCGCCTCTAGGTCGCCTAGACTCCTCGCATGTCTCCTCGCGGAGACCATAGACGCAGGTAGGTAAATAGCCCTGGAGATGAAGAACAGCCGGATCATATTTCAGCCCAGCGCAGTTCACCGGATGACTGGTAGGTAATCAGCAAGTCCATACCCCTGGTAAAACGTTGTGTTCGTTTACGGTTTTGGTACAATCTCGACGCTGTCCCCCGTTCGCGATTCCGGCCACGATACGTAGCTCGGACCGAACGAAGGAATATGCGGCGATGAAAACGTATCCGCACGGATCCCACCCGCCGAATTGCAATAAGATGAAAAGACGAGGGCGATGTCATGCAATCCCCATGAAAAAAAATATAATAAGAAAAGAATGGCGTGTTGGAAAAAGATGGGTACGAGATAATAGTAGATCGCCGAAAAAAAATACCACCAATATTCTTCGTGATTCGGATTGTCTCGACTTTCGAATCGAGGTTTACACGATATAGATCTGCTGATCGATCGATGCATGCGAAGGTCAGGTCGAAATGACTCCGTGCGAGGGTCGGGAAGGTAATAGTGTGAAATGCCAACATGGCTCTCGTCCCTTTTCCGAACCTTTTTTTTTCTTTCGTTTTCGGTTTTGCTTCTTCTCGTAACTCTATCCGGATACCAATTCTCTAACTTCTCTTTCTATGCCGATAAATATATATAAAAAAAAGAAAGGAACAAGCAGGTAGGATTATTGAGAATAGACCATGCCGAAGTCAAACTCGTCCATGTGCTGTGGCACTTCGTGGTATATTGTCATCGGGGTGACAGTTGCGGATGACGATAAGGCCGAGCTGAACTGGTTCATATGGTCTGGGGGAGCAATCGCTGAAAGATCTGGCGCGAAACTGGGAGAAATCGAGGTTGGAGACATGGCATTGTTAAAGTTAAAATCAGCAGACGAGAGTGGCATTCCGTTCATGTAAGTGACGTCGGTGCTGACGACAAGATTGCTATAATCCACCTCGCCAAACATATTACCAGCCATCTTGTGCGGTATGTTGAACTCGCCAGGGTACGATTCCATCACTCCGGATTCTGGATCCACGATGGGGTGACTAAGATCGTCTTCGCCATCGTCGTCATCGTCTAGGTCGTACTTGTTTACCCAGATCTCCTTCATCCAGTTCTTGAGCTCGCTCATCGGGGGCCAGTCACCGCCTCCTTTGCCGCCACGCTTGTCTTCGTCGCTACGGTTGTTTCCGTTACCCTTGTTCTTCTGTCGCGACGGCTTTTCCTTGAAGTGAGTGCGACGGAGGTGTGCGGCCGCATTGTAGTACGCGCCGTATTTCTTCTGCGCTTTACAGGCCTTGCACTTACTGAGAGGGTTGACCGCGGGAATGCCGATGGGGAGGCCGTGGGCAGCCGGATCGACACAGATCCATTTCTTGACGGTCGTTTGATGTTTGGCATCCCTATGGCGGCGAAGTTCGTGTTCTCCGCGGAAGCCGTCCTTGTGCTCGTCACACTGGTCGCAGAAGACCTTTGGCTGTTTCGGTCGTACGTATTTGGTTTTCGCGATGGCAGTCTTGCCGTCCTTCTTAGCGCTGGCTTGCGACTCGCCCGGCATCTGTTCGGTGCTCGGCTTGGGCTTCAAGGGCGCGATCAGGGCACGCTGACATTGTAACTTCAGGGTATCCTTGGCCCGGACTTTCAAAGACGAACTCGATCTGGTGCTGGCCATGCTCGCGCTGGATACCGATCGTTCCATGTCGGAAGATGCGAGGAGCGCGTCGGTAGGAGCCGAAGCGGCATATTGATGAGCGAAAGGTGGTGCTAAGCTAGACCCGACGGCGATGAGGGCGTCTTCGCTACAGTAAGGTCGCTTTCCTAGAGGCGAGTTATCTCCGCTGCCGCCGTTTTGCTGAGTCGCTTCTTGATAATACGCCTCACCACCTTGCGACATCTGCGATCCGAGGCTCATCATACGAACGCCACCGGAGACGGATTGGTTGTCGAACAAGCTGTTCTGCCGGGTCATCGGTGCCGTATCATACGTAGGCGCCGTTGTCATCGAACCGCAGACGGACACGTTAGTAATGTTGAATTGGGGTACGTCAACATCGTGGTTCTGCGAGGGGACCGACGATCCGAAGGAGTCCGCCGCTTGGGGAGGTTCTTCGGAAAATGGATGTTGGGAGAAGAATACTTCGGGATCGAGCATCACGCCTGTCATGGGACCCGTCTCCGACAGGGTAGGCATATCATGTCGATGCTTTGACGACTGGGAACGCAGAGACTGCGAATGCGCAAGGGCGTAAGACGATATAGGCTCGTCCTTATCTGCGTAGTCCGCGATGCCCGCGATGCCCGCGATACCCGCATTCCTCATCTGCATGCCGGTGTTATGTATCCGCGACGGTGGAGATATCGGGGCATTGCCGGTGAAGGGGCCGGCGGATTGGGTGGATAGGTTTGAACCGATACGGTCCATCTTCTGAGAAACCGGAGCTTGCTGGGACATGGTTCTGGCACGCTTGATGGCGTGTCCACCATGATGGCTATGTCGGTTCTAACGAACGCCCGTCAGTATGCCCAGTCGGTTACGTGAGGGCTTATTCGGAAAATAAAAAGGTGATCTTACAGATGGCCGTGCAGCACCTTCATGACGACTATACCCATGTATACCGTTGCTTCGAGGAACTGTATTACTTCTCGACATGCCATCTTGATAGAAGGACGTGGCAGGCGTGGCAGGAATGGCAGGAGTAGCAGGAGTGGCAGGAGTACCTGACAGTTGGAACTCATTATGAACAGTAGAAGAGGCATCGAGGTTGCTCGGACCCGCGGGCTGAACTACTTGCGATTGATAAACAGAGCTTTGTAGATGAGATATTTCTGCTTGCGCTTTGCGAAGATCCTCCTCCTTACTTCTCATCGCCTCCCGGTGCGCGATATCCCTTTCCTCTATCAGGAGCTTAAGCTTCTGGATCTCTAGATCTTGATTTGTGCTCATGATTCCAAGATCAGACTTGTGCGGGAGTGGTCAGTGAGTATGGGGAGATCAGCAGTGCCGAAGGACAGGCGAACGAGACGAGGCGAGATTTGTTGTCTCGACGCCTAACGCTTCACTAGATACCTTACTAGGTAGGTAGGGTAATTCTTCTCCTTTTCCCCTTCTCACACACGCTAATAAGACAAGCAGCCTCGTTGGATAAGACCCTCGACAGGAGAGCCCAACAAGGATGATTGATTTAATTTTCGTTTCGTTTCGTTTCTTGTCTTGCCTTGTCTTGTTTTGTGTTTTTCTTTTTTCTTCTCTTCTGTTTTGTTTTTTTTCTTCCTTTTGCCTCGTCGACGAGATCTGCCAGGCGAGAATAAGACCTAATGGCGGACTAAAACCTGATCTAGGAAAAGTATGGGGAAAAGGGAAGAACGAAACACAGACTTCGAAGTTCGATACCCAAAGATTTAAAAATCAAAGGATGTTGCTTAATTATGTACCAGTCAGTCAAGACGAGGCTTTGGACCATGCGCGGCAGCGGGTCTACAATCCTCGCTCTCTCCCACGATACGCTTGCCCAATTTGCATGTACCGGTATGTATTTAATTTACGAGAATCCCGCGGGCTTAGATCGACTCTTGGCCTTGCAACCTGGCCCGGGTTTGGCTCTCGAGACCCTTGCAAGTTCGAATGGGTTGCCAAACAAGCTAGCGTGCTAGGAACTGGTGTGATTTGACAGGGCGCTAGGGCACGTTGAAGAATTATAAGTATGTACCTGTCTACCTAGGTATCTAGCATTAATTATCTGCTATATACATACCTACATAGGTAATTAACTACAATCTGAGGAGGGGTGGTTTCCGGGAGGGTAGGATGGGTCGTCGTGGGTCCTGTCAGACCTTTGCTGCTGCTCTGCTGCAAGAAGAAAGCCCACTTGGACTTGGAGACTTGGGGGACTGATAGGACTAAACATAGTAAGACTTTCGAGATTTGCTGACAGATCGATGGAAAAAAAGACTTACACTATCCGGAATGTCTCGCTCTGCAGATTATGGCAGTATGGTACTTCGTAGCATGGCAACGACTACACTCGCTATGCGGTCTAATGTGATGTAACCTAGCAAAATGCAGAACGAAGCTCGATGCTAGGTCCCTCCGCTATTGGGACCTTAGGACCTTATAGGTCAGTTTCTTTTTTTTTTATCTTCCTACCAGTCTGCCAGTGTCCTTGCAAGGGGAGAACCCCCCCCTCCCCCCTCTCGCCCGAGTGACGCAGTCAGCCAATTCATCGATCGTTGCTGTTTTCTGTATTAAAGGAAATCATCAGGGCAACAGAAAGGAATTTAAACGCGCTGACACGTAGGTCAAGTTAGTAGCAGATTGGTAGGTAGGTACATATCTGCCAGGTAGGGGGACTGTAAGCAGTGTGTGACATGTTACCGAGCTATCCTACTCTACCTACACATACCTACATTCATATACGCATACGCATACGCATAAGCATAAGCATAGTACTTTGTCCATGTACAGCGTACATACCTACCTAGTAGGTAGGTAATTATCATGATCAGAAAGTGGTTTTACTAGTATTTCGTACTATGTAAAGTCGTAGATAGCTTAGCTAGGTACCTAGTTGGGTAGATCGTCTGGCTGATTAAATAAGTCTAACGAATTGCTAAAGGTTATAGCGGCATTTCAAGATCCAATTTTCGTAATGAAGAGTTGTCGAATTCGGTATCGATTAAGATGGGGGGCCGCGATGATCTACCTGATTCTAGATACATTTCTATGTAGGTTGGAGACCTGAAGATGATGGGAGAAGTGTAAATCCCATCTTACCGTCCGATGGTCGATAAGCAGAAACCAGTACCCTAGCAGCCTAGGACGTTGTCGTCGTAGTTTACAAATTGAAGATATTGGATAGGTACCTAGGTAGGTATTAATTATTACATACCTAGTTCTCTGGAATCTGGATAACGGAGTAGAATATCGAACCTAGTACCTACTATGTAGTCCCCCCCCCCTAGTTCCTCTTCCGAATCTTTCTCGTAATGCTGTAAAGCCACGCACGTAGCTAAGGTCATGCACGTTTCCTTTTTGTCCGTCCTCTGTTCGTCATCATCCACATCTGCCACATCCAGAGCGTGGGGTTGCATGCATAAAGAAAGGATAACTCATACATACCTACTAGTACATACCTAGCCATGGCTAGCCTAGGTAGGAATAGAGGTACGGAGGTATGTATGGGTATGGAGATAAAATCTCGTCGGCTACATCTTGCATTCGATAGGATCTGTTCATCGGGTCGTGCGCGCGGACTGCCTGCAACGCCCGTTCGCTTCTCGTCTATGGCAGTAGGTATGGGAAGCTTTGGATAATAATAGTAGGTACCTAGCTTAAATGGATATCTACTATTAATATTAATACTACTTACCTAGGTATGTATAATTATACCTACCTATAGAATAGGTACATACTTACTCATAGTAAAAGCTCGCATTGCCTTATTGAGATCCACTCATCGTTCGCTCCTCTTTCTCTACCAGTCTCCCGCAACTCAGCACAGACAATCGCAGCGTATGTAGAACTGGAAACGCCCGCGGCATACAATTAGACGAAGGGCCAGCCACGCATTCGGTCTGCAAGGGAGAAACCTCGTGCCCATCGTCCAAGGAGAGATGCATGCAATAGCTTGCATATCCTAACATATCCTGGCATATCCTAGCTGCCACTTGTTTGCCTTGTTTTTGACGAATCTAGCGATCATTGGGTCTCAATGGGTCAATGTGTTGTTTAAGAGTGAGGCGGCCACCCCCCGCGACCTTTTTGAGTGGCTGGAAAGATTCTTTAGGCGGTCCGCATCCCTGAAGGGCGGCGGTGGGTCGCGCCCCAGGACACGCCTGGATATGCCTGGACATTTCATATCCAATATAAATTGTATTCTGTGGATGTACTAGACGTAAATCGGGATTGGCTACGAAGGGTAGTGGCTGAGTGGGTGCATTGGTTGCGTGAGTGCGTATCCTTACCGCATCGCTGGCTGCGGCTGTTGTTGCCTCAAGACAGGCTATTCACCATTAAGACCATACATGATACTGCATACATAATCTCTAGTCTAGTATGAACATGAGGAGAGGTTTGAAGAACAAGTCACCTACATGCCAAATGACATGGTACATGATATGCTACACACATAGTACCTAGTATGTAAGTAGTACAGCGGAAACATGCGACCTTATTCGACTCAATGTCGGCACAATCTTGGATCCGCTGAGATGTCCACCGATCTATCCTGTCTATCCAACCAGGTCAGCGAGTCCTAGATTCGCAGCTGGTCCTACGATATGATACGTGAAAGAGCATCGAAGTCTCAAAGTACCCTGGTCTTCCTTTTTTCCTTTCTCCTTTCTTTCTTCCCTTCTTTCCTTCTTCTCTTCTTCTCTTCGTCTGACCGCCCATCTATGCATGCGCGGTCATAGTGCCAATGCATAAAGAGGCGGCTTATACATCGCTAAGTTAGGATTACATTACACTTCTCGGCCAGCGAAAATGGATGTCGGTGAGTCCTGTTTAGATACCTAGCTTACTTAGAATCCCCATGTCTTAGATGCTGCCACGTTCGAGCTCATCCAAGCCACAATTATCAAGGAGCTTTTTTGGATGGTGACGTGGAAATTGACTCTTCTCTTTGCTTTTTTTTTTCTTTCCCCTTCTGCTCTTCTTCTAAGTCCCGCCCAAATTTTCGCTTTCGGTTTTACGGCAAATCTTGGACTAGAAAACTAGTAGCAGCTACATAGGTCTCTAAGAAGCAGGATAATACCTACCTAGGTAGGTACCTACTTATGTTTAACTTGACGACCTCGTATGGGGGAAAACATCAACAACAACTTACCTACTAGGTATGTAGTTACATGCAAATCGCGATTTCAGATTGCTGTTTTAGTTTGATAAATCGATAAGTCATATTCGATGCGTCGTTCTCTCAGGCTGCTCCAGTCCCAGCTATTTTCTTATTTCCTAAGCATCACGTCACTTTGGGATTAATTAGCTAGAAGACCTAGCTTGACATGCGTTCGTATCTAGGTCGTTTCAGGGGTTCACAAGATTAATACATGCGTGTAGGTAGTGTGGTGTGGTGTGGTGTGGTGTAGTATAGTATAGTAGTATGCGAGTTTCTGTCGCAATGAAAACAGCCAACACATGATACCCAAAACCCAATACCGCTCGAACGGGTACTACGGTAATTAATGTGACAGCCGCAGCAGAAACGTGCTCCGAGCGTCAAGTTATCGTCATTCGGCGGATAAGTGAGCAGGTAGGGAATATATTATCGAGTATCAGAAGATTGTCGGATTGACGTAAGTGAGTAGTACGGGAGAAGTGCCTACCTGCCTGCCTACCTACATAGCAGCATAGGCAGGTAGGTAGGCATGTCTAGGTACCTAGGCCTAGGAACTAGGTTGTTCCAAGATTGTGACGCGGGAGATTGGATGATGCTTCCGGGTGCTGTCTATTTCTCCAACATACCCCCAGGAAGTTTAGGATGGCCAGGATAGTCCCAACATGGCTCCAAATGTGGTGTGACATCTCCAACGAGTCGACGCTAGGTAACCAATAGTTAGGAATAGGCGCCAGTGGTGCTGACAGCTTTCCATAAATACATACATACATACATAATACCTACCTATTACCTGTCTGTCTGTCTGTCTGTCAGTCTGTCAACCTCTTCCCCCCCGCGTGCTTACCGCTTGCAGATAAGGAAGAACACCACCTTTACATTGTATATATGTATGTGTTTGACCTTACAGCAAACAGACCGTCGATCAGCACTATTACCGGCGGTTCTCCGCAACGAAGCCGGAAGACCCGGTGATGTGTGGGGCCAACAGGCCGGAGCAAGATACCGATATGGACCGGCGATATACCTACATACTGTATGTACCTAGGAGTTATAGTTATATGTAACTATATAAAAAATATCAATACAATTATCAAATCGGGGCAATAGATATGCACATACCAAGGTATGCATGTATGTATCTACCTACCGGCAGAATATCGGATAATTCTGATAACAAGATATGGAGACCTTTTGGCCATCTTGTCCTTATCGCTGAATAGCTTCACTGATCAACATTCATTACTCAATGTTCAACGATCAATGTTACGTATTCGATGGTCGCTCATCGTCCAACTCAGAGGTCGCCACTTTAACTCTTAACACTGCTACCTGGTAGTACTGTTACTATGCACTACTGCGCATAACAGTCACCGCTCACCTCCTCATGCGACTGCACGTTTCTCCCGATTCCATGTGAAATAGTTCACCAAAAAAAGCGGCATCATGTGCCGTTACGGATTGTTTCTTCTTTTAAATGCCCTGCTGCAGCTGCGACCGATTCAAGCTCGTCAGCGCCAGCCAGGGTTCAGTATTCATCACGACCTTCTAGCATATCCTCAATTCGAGGTGACATTCTCTCAATCATATATATCAGAAACCGAAGCCCAAGCTTTAATTAAAAGGAGCAATCCTTCAGACCCCGACTACGATGCCGATTTCCCCGGTCAGATTGACCTTGCGTCAAATGTGCGAGCTGTTAAGGATGGCTATGACGTCGACGGCAATGGCAATGGCAATGGCAATCAGAAAATCGCAGAATCCTACGAGATAATAACCATGTCCCCGAATCGCTACTTATGCACCATTCCTATCATCGAACCTCCCCCGGCGCCAAATAAAACAGCGGCTGAGCTAGCTAAAGCCAAGGAGGCCCGCGAACCGGCCGAGGCCGAGGAGGCTCGCGAACTATCAAGAGCTTCAGCTCACGGTTGGGATCTCATCAGCGGTCTTGACGGCAATTGCATCTATTATATGTCTGGGTGGTGGAGTTACAAGTTTTGCTATGGTCAGGAAGTTGTGCAATTCCACGCGCTCCCTGCCAGCGTTAAGAGCGGCCCTCCTGTGCGGGACATCAAGATCGCAGAGTATGTCCTCGGAAGAGTTCCCGATCCTCACGCTACTGCACGCTCTTCCCGGCCCGGTCAACCCAACGACAAAGGACAGACAACTCCCACGCCGCCTCCGAACACGGAACTCCAGATCAAGGGCGACCAAAGATACCTGGTCCAGAAGATGGGCGACGGTACCATTTGCGATCTGACCGGTAAAGAACGGACCATTGAGATACAATACCACTGTAGCCCCGGTAGCACTCAAGATCGCATTGGTTGGATCAAAGAGGTAAGTACCTGCGCATACCTCATGGTAGTTAACACGCCTCGGTTATGTGTGGACGTTGCCTTCCAACCACCCAAAGAAGAGAGAGCAAACATCATCAGCTGTCGCGCTATCGTGCCAGAGGCCGAACTGCCGGGTTGGCATGCGCAAAAGACGCTGGAAGCACAGGCCGCCATGATCGAGCAGATGAGAGAGAATATTCAAGGTCCCATCACCATCGGCGGGATAGTCGTTGGAGGGAGACAAATGCTCGGTGACGGCGAAGATGGTAAGGAAGCACACAAGTTAGCCCCTCCGCGAAACTTCCGCAACCCCGGCATAGCCCCCCTAGTCGAGGTGGTGGCCCAGGGGAGCAGCAAAGAAGAAGGCAGCAAGGTCAATATACTTACCGACGAGGAACTGGAAAAACTGAACCTGAGTCCGGAGATGGTCGAGGAACTGAAGAAGGAGCTGCAGAAGCTAGCAGGGGACAGAGGCTGGAAGCTGGAGGTTGTCGAGATGCCCGGCGATCCTAGAGAGATTCGCGGGGTTGTCGATACAGACGAGAACGAAGAGGGGGAGAAAAAGTCCGACGATGACAAAAAAGGCGAAGATACGGGCAGTGAGGAAAGGTTCTTCAAGGAGGAGCTTTGAAGAACCGGGCACTGGCATAGCAAACGGCGTTACGTAGGTAGGATTGATCGCATTCATTTCAAATACTCCGAAGCAAATCTCGATCCCTCGTCACTTTCTTCGTGAAAAAATATCATTCCAATCATTTACCTAGATCGATGATTAGTGATTAGTCCCCCCTAACTTCGCCGAGCCACATAAGCACCATTCATCTCAAATACCAAGCATACACAGTTAGCACTTCCTCTCGTCATCCTAGACGTCGCCGAAGCAGGCCGGCGCATCTTCTACTACGTACCTACTAGGTAACCAGCCAAACCCGGACCCAGCATCACTTATGCCCAGCGAAGCAAATTATACTGGCTTCTATGTAATGAGTAGGTGGTATCCGTGTAATAACTAGACGATGTTGTTACGACATAGGCGAGGTGCCATACATACATTCGGCAAGCAAGCAAGCGAAACCATTCTGCCGGTTCCGTTCTTACCAGTATCCTCATTAAATAATTTCTACCGAATGCACTTAGTAACCTGCCTAAGTATCTATTCGTTACCTATACATGAAATAACTTACATCAGCCCAATGCTATCTACCTGCGTACCTGGGAAGGGCATACAGCGCTATACGTGGATGCTCAGCCGCAGTATCAACGCCCTATAGGTATGCAATATTATAATTAGTTAGACCTCATATCATAAACATATACAATATCAGTCTGTGTATCTACCTAGTACTTAGGTAGTAGATACCTACCAGAGCCAAGGTAGCTCAACTGTTGCGTGCTATAACCTCGATTATATCAGTTTCCGAATGAAGAAGCGACTAGCCAAGCAGCCAAGCAGCCAACACAGCTAGAAACAAGGTCGATAACATATCAATAACACATTCCTCGTCGTGCCGTACTTTCTATGATGTGTCTCAAAGGACTGATGGCTTTGTATTGAATATGGAGGAGGGGGGAAGGGGATACAATCTGGTCCATGTTAACCTCTATCAGAAGTGGAATCTTCAACGCGGCTCGAATAATATAGGTAGATTGCGATTAGCTAGTCCTTCTACCAAGTCATAATGAATGTCTCAAAGCTGTGAAAGTCTTTTAGAACTGACCGCATGTAACTTAAACACAAGACAGGAGAAAGAGTACAATTTTGTGTTTAACCCCTACTAAATATCTATAACCCTTAGTAGGTACTTACCTAGTAGGTATGTTCGAACGTTTAGTTTAAGACGCTTCATACGAATCTAGTTCTTATAAAATATAGGTATGGTTTGTATTCGACTCATAATACTTTCATGATTTTCTCATATACTTTATTACCGGTCTCTATGATCCTGCAAACACTACTAGTAGGTTAGATATATGAATATCCGGATGAGACACGACTACACAACTGCGACGTCGGCTATGTAGATATTGTGACACCACTCTCAACATTACCTATATTATCAAAACATAACTATGCATATGAACAAGAATAACGTAATGAGTTCAAGGGTTAAAGCGACACGTATTCATTGATACCGGTATGCTGTGAGCCAGTGAGAAATCCAATAAGCAAAAATAGATTGATAACTCATCAATGATCTTCCAAGGGTATCCTTTTTTGCGGCTCGGCTAGTCTCCGTTCCTATCTTTTCAACAAGTTAGTGTAATACAATATCGTGAGGATAGTCTCAATGCTAAAAGACGAGACTACTTAGTAGGTCCATATCTAAATGTAGCCAAGTGGGCAATTTGATATATTTTAAGGATTCATCTGCTCCATTTTCGACATCGTTGGGCATGAACGGGTCGCAAATGGGAAAACATCAAATATTCGCTTATTGAATGGCTGGTAGGGGCGAAGACATTTTCTGTTGTGTCTCTAGATATAAAATTATGGGGGCTGGGATATATACCTAGGTACTTACCTACCTGAGATTGAGACGATGGCGTCGACGATGACGAAATTTGTAATATCTATCTAGTATATACGTACCTAGATACATACCTAGGTAGGAACCTCCACCGGTTCGAGAGCCGATATTAAAGTTCTTCTGGTATCGTGGGGATGCAGAATTGGACCGCTCTCTGGCTTTCGTGATCTACTTGAATATGCATCAAATTGACAAGAGTCCCTACTTATCACCTATTCTACGCAGTAGTTCGCCTTGTTCACAGACCGTATGTAGGTACCTACCTATCTCTTTACAAACGCTAGAAGGTTGTTAGCACTGGATCTAAACGGTGGTAATCCAATGGTATCGTGTATCACGGCATGGATGGAGTAGAAAAGAAATAACCAGCCCCCTGTACGCTGTAGCACTGCAACTGTCAGAAACGATCACTCTGAGACATCCCTGTAAACGCGACAGCTTCAACCAATCGCCGTATTTCCCATCATCGTGGAAGCCCGGTCTAGCTTGGTCCGGCTCACGCGGGCTGCAACCGAAAACGGGTCAGAGCTTTTTTTTCCCAGGGCTAGCTGATCAAAGAAGTTAGAACTGGTCTAATTAATAATACTGGTATTACTTTTGTGCAGAATGAAGTAGGAACTAGAGTAGTAAATAAATAATATTTAAGAATGCAGAATATAGAAGAGAGAATAGTTACATAGGTAATAATAATAATATATGAGAAGGACAGAAGGGGAATTCCGTAGCAGTAAATCATATCCTCATACAGCTTCCTTACGACTTAATAGGTTCAGCCAAGATTCAAATCCTTCCACTCTAATTCGGGAGTGTACAGTTTTTGTTTTTAATCTCTCACCAGTGACCAGCTCACGTCGAGTTTGACATTGAGAGAATGGGTAACATGAAGCATGTGCAAGTCTTGGAAATTGAAACATAAGAATTCCGTACCTACGTAGTGCCTAGGTAGTCATATAAAGAGACTTGCAAGATTATTTGAAGAGTCAATTAACTCTCATAGATAGGTAGATGTATGACCATATTATCGATGCTCTGCCGAAGAAATTTCATCCAAGATCCATGATATTTCTTAAATTTCATTCTCGTCAATTTTTCCCTTTCTCTCAGGGGCTATGTACCTAATATTCGATGTAACATTTAATGTAGAAGTACTTGTGCTCCGTTATTAGCTACGTATGTACCTGCTAGCACATTACCTAGCTGCCTAGGTACATAACAGTTATGAACGATTATTCCTTGTTCCTAGCAAGAACTTACGGGTTTCTGCGGGCTCTAGTTCCTTATTGAGAATCCCAACCCCTGTCATGCAGGTCCCCCTTAGCTGCTTAGGTACATTAGCTCATAGAACCCGATGTGAAGGGACCAAACAGGGACCTTAGAATAGAAGTGAGACCCATTCACAACGCGGCATTCAGCATTCCAGATTCTTACCGACGAAGAAGGAACCAAGGAACCACGGAACCAAGGAGATGAAGCACTGAAGCAGGAGTCTCCCTTGTTGAAAATCCCTATCGATTACCTTAGGGTTAGCTTATGGAGTCTCTAGGATGTATGGATGTACGGAATATGCTTTGCTTTCTTTTCTCAAATTTCCACAATCCCACGATTTCACGATTTCCACGATTCTACGATCTTTTCATCGTGGACTCATCGTCATGTTCCTTTGATCGAACCTCGTCCTATAACCCCCAGGGCGATATGTATAATATCGGTCTCTAACCTTACAACCCTTGACATTCTCTCTACCCTGCGGATACCCTCGTGGATCCCATTACTAGACCTGTTAACCGGTACCTACTGATTTTCCTTCTTCCCTCCCCCCTTCTATCCCGTACAGTGTCACCATCGCCTTCCAAGCTTTGAAACTTTCTTCCCTTTCCTTCCTGCATACTAGGTAACCAATCATGGATAGATCCTCCTGAGACACAACCATAGATCATTCCACATCTACCAGTGTAACAACAAAATCTCAAATCCCCTTCTTTCTTCTACAGTAATTGTTGCAAACACTCGTAGATCGAAGGGTATTACCAAAGTAATACTCTCCAATCCCCGAGTCGAGGTAGTTTCTAGTATTCCTAGAACTCGCAGGCTGGAAGTCGTGTTCTTGCCAAGGAACCCAAACGCGACATCCATCACCACATCCATGACTTGGACTATATTTCAATCATCCGTCAAGTCCTAATTCCATCATTTCACTCAAGGCTTTGCGATAATACGAGTTCGCTGGCTAGCCAACGATAAAGTGGTCGTAGCGGACCTGGTAATAAACCGCTGTCTTAAGACGCTTAAGCCGTCGGACCGCTCGAATACCGATGACGCCTCTCATTCCAGGCCTCTGAGCGCCGCAATTTTCGCTATCCCCCTCCCGATATCGAACTCTTCAACTGCTCGAAAACATACTAGGTACCATAACAGGTTCCGTATCTACTTCAACCTACCTATATACTTACCTGCTTGTCTTATCGTTTCATTATACGCCTGAGACTTATGCCTCCTTACCCTAAGAACTGCCAATATCGTTATTGTCTTTAGCCTCAGTTTCGCCTTCCATTGCAACAGACCAATCCGGGCGAACGAATTCGAACCAGCAGAGTTGAAGACATTCTGACCCCCTTTCCTTCCCACCGACTTCTACCAACGGATACCACGTCGATATACAATAGTATTCATAACGAATCTGTATTATCATGGATAGTAGCGGAGGGCAGGAGCCGCGCGAGCGCTCCTATCGTCGAGTTCCTTCACGAGCCAGCACGACCAGCGCTGCAAACAGCCAGATGACATCGCACAGTACGACCAGTTCCTCTTCCCGGCCACGGGAATCAACTCGTTCTGGTTCACATCCAGCACACAGATACCACCATTCTAGCTGCAGCGACGGTCCGGGAGGAGGTCCACAGCCGCTTTCACGCATGTCAAGCAAGCCCAGTGACGAGTTTAGGAAATCCACACTATCGACTTCTGCTTTGCTGCAGGAGAAATTGCAGCAGGCGAGAAATGAGATGCAGGCGGCCAAACATGGCGGCGATTTAGTTCCTTATAATGGTGATGTTCAAGAACAGGATATGCCAAACTCGCCTATGAGAAGTATGGCCGCTGTAGGACGACGACAGATGCCCGATTTTAGTTATGAGCCTCCCGATGCCGCAGGGATGGGGGCCAGGCAGATGGAACAGGTAGGATATGTCCATTATTATTCCCATGCCGATAAATTCGGAAATCCTGCTGACTTAGACATGGAGACACTGTCGACGCTACACAAGCAGAATTTCGATCTCAAGGTGGAAGTGTACCATAGACGAGTGAAACAGACGGATCTCGAAGACAAGATTGACCAGCTCGAATCAGAACGCGGTGATATGGAGAGTATTGTCATGAAGCTGAAGTCACAATGTGACGAAAAGGATAATATTATCGAGAAGCTCGGGGGTGAAAAAGTAAAGATGCTTACAGATATGGTGGAGATGGAAAATGCTATTATGGAGGCCGTCCGGCACATTGTGGGACTGGAGTCTAGTGTCGATGAGATGAAGAGAGAGAAAGAGATGGTCAGACAGGTCGAGACAGATGGAGCGTACCGCTATTTGGCTTCGAATGGGCGACCAAACCCCGGATCCACAACCTCTATGGCCCCTTCGAATTCTGCGAATCTCGACATCCCCTTTATGGCTGGCGAAGGTGGGGGTCTCGGACGCGTGCCCAGCTTCCTCTCGGAGCACAGCCACCAGACCGAGAATTTACGGAATGCGATCTTGAAAGGTCGAAGCAGTGCGATGCATCTGCGCAAGGTATCAGAGTCAAGTGCGTCACCTAGCGAGATTAACCGTATTGCTAGTCCTAGCTTTAGCGTGCTTAGCGAGAGCTCCTTCGTCAGCATATACGGTCCAAAAGAAACACGAGACAAGGAAAGCTCACAGCCGTCGAATCCCGTTGTGGGAATGGACGGCAGCCACGTCGACCGTTCCCCAACACCGACGATGAAGAACGCGAACCAAGAGAGTCATGGCGGCGCTAGGCTCTCAACTAAAATGCAATCTCTTAATAATGTGCTTGATATAACTTCGCCCTTGCAGAAGATCACACGGCTTGAGGGACAAATGGTAGTAAGCGATGATGTTTCGAGGCAACATATGCCTAACCGGAGTCGAGGCATCATAACCCCTACACCCGCCAAACCATATATGAACTTGCCGCAGCAAGGCAGGACTAAGCAGGAGAAGAGAGAGGCTCTACAAAAGGTTCTCACGAATTACCCTACGCATAGGGATTTCTCCAACCCCCAGGCATTCCCTCCTACCCCCGATACGGTATCCTCGTCGACACTCCGAAAACATCAGAACCTTACCGGTTCACAAGATAGTCTCTCAAGACCAGCAGGAATTATCCCGGGTGAGGGTCTCGTACCCGTACACGAGAGAATCGGAGCAGCGAGGGAGTCATCTTACCAGACATCCTATAATCAACAGGCACCTGCAACGTCCTACTCTAACCGTAGACAGATCCCAATGCCATTAATAGATACTAATCCATTCTCCGACCTTAGCCAACTTGCGCGATCTCTCCCACCCCGCCCCCACTCGTCAGCCGAGACGATGAGCTCTCGCGCGAGGGCTAACAGCGTTGGATCGGACACGGATTCGGATGGCGGAGCAGACGCGCGCTCTGAGGCACCCACGGTCGATTATTGGATGCGAGAAAGTATGAGGCCTAACATGCAGCGTGGGAACGGTCGTTCGGCGTCTCCTGATCTCTTCTCCTTCCCGGCCGATACTCGAGGCTGGGAAACGGACGTGATCTTCGGGGCCCTGAGGGGTAACGGCTATCTTGGTTCACCCGTATCGGCACTAAAGCGCGACCCCCTTGATGAGATGGCCAGTTCGTTGCGAGCGTCGGCGACAGAAGTGTTTGATCCTCATCTGTCGGGTCAAGCACCCCCCACTCCTGATAGGCGGTCGAGTCTGCATGCGCGTACCGGTAGCACAAACGCAGCACTTCCGACCGGCGGGAAACTTAGGAAGAGCCTTGCCAAGGGTCCAGGCATGGGCTGGATGGACGGGAAAGGCAGAAGCAATAGTATCGACACTACAGGCCACCCACAGTCTAACAAAGCATATCCCCAGCTCCAGGAAGCAACGCCTGCCGGAAGACGCAACCCTTATCCACCTATCTCTGGGCAGACGCCTAACAGACGTGGCTTAGGTCTCAACTCGCTGTTCAGACGATCCGGGTCAGAGAGCTACAGCGTTCCCTCTAGCGCAACAGAAGCAAACTTTCCTGTGCCGAATTCAGCTCAGCCGGTGTTATCAGCACTGCCTCCAGGGATGAATTTTGGCGGCCCTACAGGGAGGAGCAGCGTTCCTCCACCATCGACCATGCCGTGGCGGCCGCCTGGTGTGGTAGACGACGACTTCAAGAGTGCGACCCCTCCTCCTATCATGCGTAGCCGTGGGATGTCACTTTTGTCCGGGTCCGGATCGGGTGGTGTCGAGTTGCCACACGTGGTGACATCACATCATAGCCAAATGAACGATTTACCATCGCCCTCTACGCCAACAACGGTGATGCCAGCCCCCAAGAGGAAATGGCTAGGGCTCGGAAAGATGGGCGGGCTGAAAAAGGGTTAGGGAAACTCGTGCCTCCTTTCCTAACAGAATTGATGAATCGTGAATTACTCTTAACCCGGCAACCCGATTGTATTATATGCTACTAGGTACGTGTAACAACAGTATTGGTAGGGGGGGTTACCGTTACTTGGGAAGGTTGTGGTCATACGGCATTGGCGTTATTGGACCTTCAATGGTGGAATTGGTAGAACTGGTGGAATCGCTAGAATCGCGCCACTCATCGGGATGGAATCGCTGCTGGAATCATTACAATTGCTGGAGTTGCTGGAAAAAACCAAAGTACATAGGTATTGCTGGGTTAAAAGAAGTGATATAATTAGCTTTACATTGAAGCTGTAATGTTAGTCTTGTTCATATGTTCCATGCACATATTTAAACGCGACGATGAAAAGTTGAATAGTTCAGGTTGTTAAGAGATTGGAACAGGTGTGTAGGGTACCTACTAGGTACTAGGTAAGTACCTATTAGCAGGTCCCCGAAGAAAATCAATAGGGCTGGCTACTTGGGTACCTAGCCCTGTACCTAGCTGAAATCGATGACACTTAACTGCACTATGGGCACCTCTAGTATCAACCTTTTCTATCAATTCTTCCATTTACATCATCACTTTCACATACCTTAGTACTATAATTGCATATAATTGCATATATACACTTACATTTCCCCTCATCACCTGTTTCCCTTTAAATTACGGTGCATAGGTAGTTAATAACCTACCTAGTATTCATATGAACCTGCCCCGTGCCTAGTATCCACCTAGGTATTGCATCTTGACTTTCGCTGCCATGGCCAAGGTTCGCGTTAAAGTCGACGCGGATGACACTCTTCAACCTCGCGCAACTCTGCGGCGCAGCACGAGGAATAGTGGTAAGGGAGGAGATGTACTCATTAAGAAAGAAGATAATCCAGCAAAACCGCTGGTTGCGCCGGTGCGCCGGAGTAAGAGACCCAGAACTGAGGAAGAGACGATAAAAACTGAACCTCCAATCAAGATTGCGAAGAGGTCATCCTCACTCTCTACTCCCCCTGTCTCAACGCGGGTGAAGACTGAGGCCCAGAGTCCGAAAAAGGAGAGCAAGGGCGCCCTCGTAAAAGGAGAGCACGGTAAAGAGAATGTCGGCGATAGAGAAGCAGGTCTTCGAGCGAAGAAGCTCAAATCATATGCACAGTTCGCCAACAAGTCGCCGTTCCCAGACTTCTCCCGTCCAACGTCCGAGGAATGTAAGCATGCGTATGATGTCCTTGCCGCCCTACACGGGGAACGGCAACGTCCTGAGAAAGTGAGCGCGCCCACGGATCGCGCTGGATGCGGCGACGCGCCGTCCGTGCTGGACGCGCTCGTGCGCACGATCCTCTCGCAGAACACTAGCAACAAGAACAGCACACGCGCGAAACTCGACATGGATGAGGTCTATGGCGCCGGCGAGTCCGAAGAGAAATGGGACATGATCGCCACCGGCGGACCCGCGAAGCTGGAAAAAGCTATCGCGAGGGGTGGCTTAGGTGGCGTGAAAAGCCGCACTATCATGGATATATTACGACAGGTCAAGGAGCGGTACGGGACCTACTCGCTTGACCACCTTCTACAGACGGGCGCGGGGGGTAATGGTAATGACGAGGAGGCTATGCGCGAGTTGATTTCATTCAAGGGTGTCGGGCCTAAGACCGCGAGCTGTGTGTTGCTGTTCTGCGTGGGGCGCGATTCGTTCGCGGTTGATACACACGTGCATCGGCTTACAGGGATGTTGGGGTGGCGGCCGCCGACGGCGAGCCGGGATGAGACGTTTGCGCATCTTGATGTTAGGATCCCGGGCGAGTTAAAGTACGGGCTGCATGTGCTGTTTGTCGAGCACGGCCGCAAGTGCTCCGAGTGCAAGGCGGGCGGGAAGGTCCTCGGGAAGTGCGAGCTTAGAAGGGTGTTTAAGCAGGGCAAGGTAAAGGTTGAGGGAGAAGGAGAGGGAGGGGGGAAGGATGATGGGAAACTGGAGCTCGAGGAGATTAAGGGGTGAATTGGATAGGTATTTAGAAGTTGGTTGTGCACTGCTCTTCGAGCTTCTTGTATTCTTGTAGATACCTAGGTATCGTATAGGGGTCTGCAATGGACATATGTAGGCCTATCTACTATCATAAAATGTCCACTATGGTAGGACACATGCTAATACACCTGGACAGGTATCAATCGTCAATATCTCCGCCGCTAAGCGCCGTAACCCGACTCCAAAATGGGTTATGCAAATATCTACATAGGTAGTATAAATACCTATCTAGGTAGGTACATATGTAGTATTTATCTAGGTACCTGGTACTAACTTCCAAGTTCCAAGTTCCAAGTTAGAACTTCAAGATAACCTTAGAAGTTTCTCTAGGTATTTATTTACTTATTCATTCATTGCTGTTTTGTCTATTCTATACATTCAACCGTCTTCTGCGGTGTAATTAATTCTAAATCTTGGATTTCTCGGGATAGTGGGCGTCATGGTGATCAAGTCGGCGGGATCGGTGATGTAATTATGACCTTTTGCCTCCTTTTCGACTTCCACCAGAAGATCATTTTTAATATTGTCGAATGGCATTAAGCGAATGGAAATACTTACTTCTCTACATATACGTACCTAACTATAATTGCTTCCAACTTATAATAATCGATTTCAAATGATTATTTCCAAAATTTATCCACTCTTGTACTCACGATACGCTTCTTTCAGGGGCGTAATATGATCTTAGTCCCAAGAGCTTAACAATAATCCTCGTTTGGATGGATTCTTCCAGAGAAGCTCACCAGCTCGATGATCTGGGGCCTTTAGGACAACAGTTATGGAGGCCGGATCTTTCTCAACATTTCCTACAGCCCGGCACCGTACCTAGCACCAATCCTCCCGAATTTGCTTATGGGATACCACTTCAAGAACCACATACAGGGTTAAATAATCTGGCTTCTGCCGCTGCCATTTCCGATTCATATAATATGCCACAATCCCAGGCATCGCCGCCGAGTCAAAGTGGACCGTCTGCCTTCATAACTAACGAAAAACTTCCGACTGGGACCTCGACGGCGACAGCGCAGCAAAGAGAGCAACTCAAAGCTAGGCGCCGTGTTCCAAATTCTCAGCGGAAGAGGACCCAGGTTAGTTGTGACGCCTGCAAAACTCGAAGATGTAAGTGTGTGCGTCTGCAATCGACTCCGAGAGCCGGTAACGATGCGACGACACATGATTACCTGCCTCCTTGTAAGTTGTGTGTCGAGACTGGGATTCCCTGCGTGACTTCGATGCCGCGAAAACAGCGAGTTTATGGCAGTGTTGAAAATTTGGATAAACGATATCGTGCTCTTGAGGCCCTCGTTTCCGGCCTGTTTCCAGACTTGAACCCTAGAGCCTCCGCAGATGAGTTGGTTGCATTTGGGCAAGATAGGGCCATAGCTATGCCGGACTTCAGCGAATCGTCTGACCAGCCTCGACTTTCGTCAGTCGAACCTCTTACACAGCCAGATACTACTAAACCCTCTAACCAGGCCAGCCAACAATGGAAAAGGCCTGATTCGAATTTGATCATAGCTGGAACTGATGGGTATAAGACGATACTGCCTCCGTCTTACCTTATGAGATCCACGCCTGCGAGCTCGAGTGCACAACCCTCGCCAGAATCGGCTACAGACAGCGTGGTGGAGCACAATGCTGAAAAAACCGAGTTGATACTGGATGCTACTGGCCGACCTCACTATATAGGGCCATGTGGAAGCCTAGCTTTTTTTGCGGAAATGCGCGAGATATTTGCACGCCAGACCAATATCACGAAGGGCCTACGAGAGACCGATGCGAGTTGTAATTTTCCAGTGAGCCCGAGAGGAGCCCTTTTCAATACCAACCCACTTGCTGCTTCGTTGGGCGGAACTGGTGACCGTGGTCGAGCTAGTGGTTCGCCCTCGGGGCGACCCGGCTCTGGTTCGCCGCATCATCGCGTTCTAGATCATCTCGATGGAGACTCTCCGCCTCGGATATGCGAAGATATGCTTAGAGATCATTTCGATGACCCTGAGTTTTGGAGGTATCGCAAAAGGGTATCCACGATTCAATTACCACCTAGGGAACGTACGGATATCTGTGTTAGAGCGTTCTTTCATCATGTTCACCCAAACTTCATCCTATTCCATCGGCTTACATTCCAGAGGGCGTATGAGAAGATGTGGCGTTGTTGGGAGGCACATAGAAATTCAACCCAAACTGACCGTATTAAGGAGTTCTCCGTCTCGGTAGGATGGCTCTGCTGTTTGTACATGATAATCATACTGGGTTCCCGGGCGCTACCACAGAACGGCGACTCGCTCGAATTCCAACGAAAATGGTTCGCACAAGTCGACAAGCTCCCGCCTCTCCTCGGTACCTCTAGTCTGCCAAATGTGTGCGCATATATGCTTCTCTCCTTGTATTTTCATAATACCAATGATCGGACCAGCGCATGGACGTTTCAAGGTGCTGCCTGTCGATTAGCGATAGCGCTTGGTATGCATCGTGAGAGCTTCTCGGACCTCTTCGAGCCGGTTGAAAGGCAGCTTCGAAAGCGTGTATGGTGGACTTTGTACGGGTATGAGCAGTTTTTGTGCTGCTCGTTGGGACGACCTAGCGCGATCGACGATAGGGAGATGGACGTCGGGATCCCAGATGAAGAGTATCTAGACACAAACCTCTTGCCATCGCATTACGTAGGGCACGGGGCTCAGTTGAATATGCTTCTCGCGGCCATTCGGCGCGGAATCTTCGACCCCAGCTTTGTCCCAAGCAAGATGTACACACGAGCCTTGGAGTTCTTGGATACTCTAGCGGGATGGGAGGATGCTCTTCCCAAAGGACTAAGACCTGCAGCATTTACTACAAGCTTGGACGGTAATTCCAACCAGCGACGAAGTTCTATGCTACTTCATGTTCAATACCACCACGCGTTGACTTTTCTAACGCGACCATTCCTTCTCGAAACTATCCAATCCGCATGTGGCGGGGAGCCCCTTGGACCCGACGCCTGTAAAATTAGGGGGTTGAGCAATGTCTGCTTGACTGCCGCTATGAGATGCGGCGATCTCATTGTCAATATATGGCGTGCTGGCCGCATTAACGGAGTTACATGGATAGATATATTCTATACGTATATGGCTAGTTTGGACATTTCGCTCGCCTTACTCTCTCCCGATTCGCTATACCAAGATGAAGGGCACCCGGAGATCAGTAAACCAAGACTTATACAACGCCATACTGTCGGAGAGATGAGGAACGCAGTGGCACAGTTATGCGACGTGATGACAACTATAGAGGTTTGTGGGACGAATGCTCGGTTCGCTAAGGCGGCGTTCGAGTTTGCGAGCGCCCTCGGAATCATCCCCGTCGAGAAAGCGTTCTCTTTACATCTACAGGTCTCCGATCCAAAGACAATGACCATGGCCCAGGATCCAAACGAGAGGGATCATGTCCAGGATCAAGTATTTCCTGGAGATCCTCAACAAGCAATGGGGGTTATCGGACTCGGCCAGCATATGACTGGACTGCCCAACTACCCCTACATATTACCGGATGTGAATCTCAACTTTACAGGCGAAGGTTTCCACGATGCTCCGACCGATGCGATGGGGAATGATTTGCAGTGGGATATGTAAGTCCTTATGTCATTGTGTGCCAAGCTTTATAAGTAGGCGTTTGACATTAATGAATATGGCAGGATTTTACCACCTTCACAATGGAATGGCGGTGCTCTAAACATGGATTTGGATTGGGTCTGGCAATGTCCGAATCAGCGTTGGCATGGCAGTCAAGCTGACTAGTAAACCTCGCTAACCTTGATGAACAAAGATGATTTGAACCAAAAAGCAAAAACCATCCCCGAATCTACCAAACCAGCCTTGTAACCAACCCTACCTTAATAGAGCATGTACAGACTAGATAGCCCCATCCCGAATCAGGGGTTTTATATTCCAAATATTGGTCTTCATCTCGATTTTTTTTAACCAGCTTTGATTTTCTGGCACCAATCTCTTCCGTGACGAGCTTGCCAGTTACAAAGTCGCACCTCCATAGCCATACTGACGAAGCCAGCGATGCATATACCACCGCTGTCGCTGACGCTAGTTGCGCCGAGGCTAAACTCTCGTTCAGATATTGGTACATTTTCCATAATCTCGGCGAACGTGTTGACATATACCGCACCACCAAGAAGACCTTCCCAAAAGATTATGATGAAAATAATATAAACACTAGGGATGAATGGCAACAGCGCATGCAGTGTTAACAACAAGAGGTTACCGACTTGAAGAAATGAAGGAAGGTATAAATGCCGGAAGCGAAGAAAAGCAATTGACGATCGGGAGATGAATACGCCGAGTTGATATAAAAATCCGTACATGGGGTAAAAATCACGATACTCCTTAAAGGGAGTCGAATCTAGAGGGAATAATAAGGTCGGTGATATGCCTTGGTTAATGGTGTATTCCGCGACGTAGACTAATAGCAGGGGAAGCATGTATGGGAAAAATAATGATTTTGCCCGTCGTAAATTTGTCCTGAATTCAGATGTGGTATATGTTTGATGGGACGTGGAGGCAGAGGTAGCACTCGACCCAGGCGACAGTAGGCTAGAGGTTGCATTTACGGAGGGCAAGTCTTCTTCGATGTCATTCTCCTCGGGTTCCTCATCTAGAATAGGATGGTACTCTTTAGCATGCTTTCCTGCGCGGAGCGGTCCCTTAGGAAGGACGAGGAAGAAGCTGATAAGCATTATCACAGGTAAGAATGCCGAGGCCAGTAGACTGGTTTTGACGGAGAAACCGAACCAGTCGGTAAACAAGACATAAAGTCCGGCACCGACAAGACCAGCCGCGCCAGTACCACTTCCCCATGCAGCAAGACTCATGTGCCCATAATAATGCGTAAGTCCGAGAAAGCTCAGCTCCCCGGCGCCGCTCGATAGGCTCGCGAAAACAACACCAGCCATCTTGGCACCGACGGACCTATCTGGAGGCGTAAGTGCAATCATGAACATGCCGAGCGATGAGGTCACTGCGAATGCGACGGTGCGTAGCCAGTAGGGGGCTTTATGTATGAAGTACGGCGCGGTCAACTTGGTGAGGAACGAAGGGAGAACATCGGCGAGGAGGACGAGTCCTTTGGGCACATCGGAACCGACAAGGTCTTGAGCCGCGGAGAGGATAATGACATATAGGACATTGTTGATCAATCCTTAGATTTTTTATTCTTTTTTAGCAGCGTCGTAGGATATCAAAACAATATACACGTTACCTAATGATTAGAAGACATACCAAATAGCCAGAACGCGACCAGCACCGACGTGTCGGCGTTTTGAAAGACGGAGGCGAATCTGGCCCGGTAAATGGCCCAAGACGACGAAGGCGAGCCAGGAATTGGTAAGAGACCCGAAGACGCAGGCGAACGACTCATGATAGTATATCGTATCTGATGGTCATCTTTGGTGTATGTATACCTTGTACGTGGAGAGGATATTAAAAGGTGTAGGTGGAAAGGTTTAGGTATTTAGTAGCATTGACATTACCTAAAAAAGACGGATCCATTGATTACACGCATATGCCTGTAAGTGCACACCTAGGTACTTGAGTAGGTACCTAGTAGGTATGTATGTACCCAGTGTTACCGGGTACGCGGGACGCTAAAGTGGGTTATGATTTAGTTATTCGGTACCTAGAACTAGTCCATCCCATCTCATCCATCATTCATCATCTCGTCCGTCTTCTCTATTTCTCTTCCTCAGAGCACCAACATAATCCGCTCGCTATATTTTGTAGGTCTACCAAAAGTTACCTGGGCATAATTTCTTGTCAAGTCCATAATGATGCTAAATAAAGTCTCGGGTTTGTTGTCGCCTTCTTGTTTCCTGTTGATGGATGTGGGATGTCCCTTGGTATCTTTAAAGAGCTCAAACATCGTATCCACTGTATACTCTTCAAGGTTAGACGTGAGCTCTCGGATTCGCTCCAATCTTATGGGCGAATCCATTAACCAAGGAGGTTCGTCAATGTCCGATTTATCGAGAACGAGGTGATTCGTATGGCAAACTCGCCCCTCTTTATCCATAGCCAGCTCCTTCACCCAGAGGTTGGTACACTCGAGGCCAGTCGATCCCGTTAGATCACCCACCAAGATGTGTCCCCCTCCGGCAACCCCGAAAGATTTGATCAAAGCTACGGCTTCCTCGCGAGATCTCGATTCCAACGCTGTTCTGAGAGCGAAGTGGATGGGTAACTTGGTCCGGTCAAGACCACGGCATCGAATGGCGTTTAAGCAGCAGCCTACCCCTTTTGAGTTGAACCCAATCTTCCCGATGATGCCAGCTTCCGTTACCATGGCAATATCGGGGATGTCTCTATCCGGCTGTGATATATAGCATACGACAAGGTTTTGTCCCTGTTCGACCCTCCAATCCCAGTTCTGGCAGAGAAACGACGTCGACTCAGTCAGCCAGCCCAGGCTCGTACATCCATCACTAGGGACGTCGGTCAACCCCCTAGATTTGTCTGTGAAGAGGCCGAAAGTAATCTCGGACCGCACATTCAGTGCCAGAATATCTAGAAACGGTATATTCGCCCCATCGGCAATGCCTTCGATCTCGGTAAGATAGCGAGGTGCTATCTTCTTCAAGGGTTCCACGTATATTGACGCTTCTTGAAGGACCTCCGCCCAACTCATTGAACATGACTCTTGGAATAGTTGCCCATAAAACTGGATAGATCGCTCTATCCTTTCCTTGGCTGCTTTGCCATGCTTAAGCCCGATCTATTAGAGGATTAGCGTAATTACAACAGACTCACCTAGTATGTAGGTAGCCAAGGAAAACGAAAGCGAGAGCTGTACCTCGTAAGGCGTTCCGTCACATCGGATTTCGAGCATCGCGTTTCACCTTCAGTATGCTATTTTGGTACCTAGGCAGGTATTTATCTTTAGACAGAAACATACGAACTCGTCCTTTTCTCGTAAAACAAGCGATTAGACGATGTCTAACTGGTACTCTTAAGAATAGTATGATATGTTGGGTAGATGGAGATCCGGGACTTGGAGACATCTTATCTCTCCGCACGAGTTACTGCATCTAGTATAGGTACCTACTAGTACCTAGTATACTAGACTAGACTA
The DNA here is from genome assembly GCF_022496945.1 of Annulohypoxylon maeteangense. Lineage (NCBI taxonomy): Eukaryota > Fungi > Ascomycota > Sordariomycetes > Xylariales > Hypoxylaceae > Annulohypoxylon > Annulohypoxylon maeteangense. Next base: position 109,023 of record NW_025953277.1, read on the forward strand.
GGCATGTATTGTATTGTATTGTACCTACCTGCCTACCTACCTAGAAGGTACCTACTAGATAATTTGTAGTGTAGGATGCCAAATTTCTGCTCTTATCAATGCCGAGATGGTCGCGTCTTATTATGGCCTAAAGGCGAAATTGGTGATAAAGGAGATGATTTTTCATATCGCATCTCGACGGACCTCCTTTATTTCCCATTTCTTACAGTGCATTTCTTATTCGATATCTTATGTATATCAGTCGGGCTTCATGATCAGGATTAGGTAGATCATACCTATTAACTTAATCTCTCTAGCTTAGGAAATGCTAAATAGTAAACATGCTGCTTCGGCTGTTATAAATAGATGAGAAGAGCACTAATTATGTGCTGGCGGCAGGGATGGGAACCACCTAAAAGTCAGGCATTCAGGCAGTATGACATAGCCCCTGCTAGGGCATGACCGTTTAAGAACTCCAAGATGGGAGAAAACACGACGATCGCTCTTACTTTCTTCCTTTCACTTCGTGCTTGCGACGATGCCCAGGTCACGATTTCCGCCGCCAAGCTGTTAGAGATCAGTCGCGGGTGCTGCAAAACATTGAACATTACGTATTATCTTGGCAGATATATACCTACCAGACTGGTTAGGAGGTAGGTATGTATATAGATATGTAGGATGGAAGGTAGGTACCTCATTAGCAAGGCGCTGAACAGCAAGCGCTGGCACCGCCATTGCCATCCCAGCCCCTGCCACCTAAACTACCTCGCAGCCTGGGTAGTAATTACCATATCAATCTACATAGGGACGTTAGAGCAGCGTCATATGGCGGAAAGTCCTAGGATGAGGCCAGTCGTGGCCGTAGTTGATGGAAGGCCCCCCCTTGCATCTGCATCTGACCTCGGAGCCTTGCTATCTCGTTTAAGATTCAACAGTTTTATAGAGTACCTGCCCACGTTGTATACCTACTATTCTCTTGAGCATCGAGGTGTGCCATCGATTCTCGACCAGTTCACAGCTCGTGAACACATTTCTACCGAATCTCGCGCCGATATCACAAAAATCCTCCCAACTCGGCTTCAGCCACCAACATCGTCTAGAGCTCGTTTCGTTGATACAAGGCCTACCGACGACCATTGATTGCCCGTGGTGAAAATGGCGGCTCGCTACAAGTACACGGGCGCAACCGAAATGCAGGACCGCACGCGAAAAGAGCGTCTGTTTGATGAAACCGAACACGAACTACCTAACTTCTCCCCATTTTCCGCGTCATCGGGAACGATCGATAAAGCCTACGATCTTCTATCGTATCTCGGCAAGAACAATCCATTTCCGCGCTCAATTACAGGCGAAGACACCGTTTGGCTACTCGACAACACTGCGTATCGTAACGAGGGAACGGGGAGATGGGAAGCCGAATTCGTCTCAGCTGCTTTCTCCCAACACTCATCCTGCGCCGTGGTTGACGCTGTAAGTGCTATAGCTGAAAAGATTGAACTGGACGAAAAGGATCCGAATTACCCCACCGTCGAAGAACGCATCCGACCATTCTTGCAAGACATCAAACCGGGCACTCAGGTCAAAGCACTTCATAGGGGAAACACTCCACTAAAACTCGGTCCTGGTGGTAGGAATGGAATTAGTAGCGATATCAAGGGACTCCCCGCTAGAGAGGGAGGCGAGCTTGCTCCTACGTTTGCCAAGGTTCCTAAAGGCGCCGACGGTGTTCTAGAAATGAAGACGTTTTACGCTGAGCCAGAAGGTTGGGGCGTTATATCCGGTAAGTTTTGATGGACTAGCCTGGACTAGGGATTTAACCCATGGGAGCCAGCGGATCGTTAACATGGTGAAGATATCGACGACACAATCAAAGTCACTCAGACAAGCGACCCCATTGGCATACTACGAACGACCTTTCTCGAGAAGCCTGAACCCATTTCTGGGATGCCTGAATTATACCGATCCATCCAATCCCTCATCCAGGAAAAATCACCATGGTTCTACCTGTCAGCCTCACCGTATAACCTATATCCCTTCCTACGCGACTTCTGCCAGCAGAATTACCCTTTCGGGACCATTATCCTGCGCGACGCAAGCTGGATGAGCCTTCCTGGATTATTAACAACGCTCACTCTCGGTACGGAGGACTACAAGGTCAGTCGCATGGAAAAGATTCATTCATGGCTTCCTCGGAGGAAGATGATTTGTATTGGCGACTCGACCCAGTCCGATCCTGAAGCGTATGGGGAGATGTAAGTGATCTCCTTGTTGAATACCTAAGGTCGAGTCAGATAATGCTAACACCATGTCAAATTAGTTATCGAGCATACCCTGGTTGGGTAAAAGCAATCCTTATTCGTAAAGTAGAAGACATCGCAGCGATCGGAATCGACGCCAAAAACGAGCCAGAGAGATTTGAGAAAGCGTTCGAGGGCGTACCTCGTGAGATTTGGCATGTGTTCTCAGAGCCGACTGAGTGCCACAAGTTTATCCAGGATGCAGTGTCCAAATCCCCAAAATAATATGTGGCTTACTTAGTACCTAGTAGGTAGGTACCTACCTCGGTACCTACTAGGTACTAGGTAGGTAATATATTTAGAACTGTATTGGATACAACAGGCGGTTTTTCTTTTCCCCCGGTTCCCTTTTTAGGATTGTTTCCCTCTTGATACCCCTTTATCCTCTAAGACCGATGGAAATTCGGTATTTCAATCCTTTTTTGTAGTAATTATCTATTACCTACATAGGTACCTACCTACGATTAGATAAACATTCCTACATGTGTACCTACCTAAAAGCGTCTATAACGTCATACGATTCGACTTCCCCGCGGTTACGTTATGGACCTAATGCAAGGCACTATTCTGTTTTATCCAATCTTCGACGTCACGGCTATGCCGGTATTAACAACGTTACAACCTCTGAATCCGTATAAACTTAGTAGCCCATCCAGTCAAGCTTTCTTTTATAGTGTTATTTTTTTTAGAGTCTTCAATATCCCCTCTAATTATATCTATGTTAAAGCGCAAGTTATCTTTTAAAATCACTTCTACGATCTATCAAAGGTCACGTCTGTTTTCATTACGCAGCTCATCTTACATTCAACGTCACCATTCTGCCATGTCTGCTCCCAAGCGTCAAAAGTCGTCCAAGGATGTGCCGTACGAACTCATTTACTGGCCCGGTATACCAGGTCGTGGTGAGCATATCCGCTTGGCACTTGAGGAAGCTGGGGCAACATACACAGACACAGCACGGATAGAGAAGGGTGTGGACCAAGTGACTGCACAGATTGACGAGCAAAACATTGGCGACGACTTCAACCCACCGCCTTTTGCTCCACCAATTCTTCGTCACGGAGACCTTCTCATTTCCCAAACTTCTAATATCTTGTTGTATCTGGGACCACGACTCGGGTGTAGGTAATACATCGTCATTACACATAATATCTTGTATATCCTTCTTTTGATAGGAGCTTATATAGAGCTGAGGTTTTGGGTCCCTACCTACCTACCTAGTAGTTAAAAGTCGGTTAGGAGCAACTATGGACTACACCAAGAACCACGCAGTATCCTACGTATGCGAACAAATACTGATCCCTTTCGCAGTGGTACCGAGTGGTGATGATGAAGAGCACCCGGATGCGCTGTACAAAGTCAATGCGCTAGCTTTGACAGCGCTTGACGGCCTGAGCAACGAGGTACACGACTGTCATCACCCTATAGGATCTGGCCTGTATTACGAGGACCAGAAGGATGAGGCCAAGCGCAAGAGCAAGGACTTTGTAGAGAACCGGCTTCCTAAGTTCCTAGGTTACTTCGAGCGCGTATTGCAGGGCAAGGCGAGCGGAGAAGGCCCGTGGCTGTATGGCGGCCAGCTGACTTACGCAGACTTAGGTATGTAGTATCAAGAATTCTCACCCCTCCCTTTCTTTCTAGCCTGTCTAGGTAGTTTCATAATATAGTTAACTAAGGAGTTGGGGGGGGGGGGGGGGGGGGGGGGGGGGGGGGGGGGGGGGGGGGCCGGGGGGCGGGGGGGGGGGGCGGGGGCGGCGGGGGGGGGGGGCGGGGGGGCGGGGTC